>NW_015386951.1:207300-209503 GCF_001527695.2 Protobothrops mucrosquamatus
GGCGGCGGCGGGGGTGGGGCGGCGGCCAGGGAGGAACAGCCAAAATGCCCCCTCGGCTTATGCGCGGGTCACCAATTTTTCCCAGTTCTCTGTGGGAAAATCGGTCCCTCGGCTTATACTCGGGTCGACTTATACTCGAGTATATACGGTAAATCCTCTGAACTGGAAGTGATTGAAGGTTCTGGAGGTAGACCAGTCCCAAAACAAGCTAGTTTCCATAATAGAACTCTGTGAACTGATTTTGGTTTGGAGGATCTGTATCTAGAAACTGTAAAACTATCCCCAGAACAGTACGGTTCATAGAAAGAACAATGTGTTTTGCACATACCAAATACATAGCCTGAATTCTTGTCTTTCATTTGGCACATCAGATGGGGACAAAGAATGTAATTACCTGGGATTCATAATAAGACGGCGGAAAAAATAGGTCCAGGTGATATAATCCATTGCATCTTGCTTTGAAGTTATAGTTCCAGCTGCAATCTCAGCATTTAAGTGATCAGACAGAACTTCTAGTAAACTGAACAAAAATAAACAAATAAATAGTATACCATCTTTCTTGAGATAATTTATATTAATTTGAAATGTTGCTATAAAAATCCACAAAATTGCATTTAGCAGATAAACAGTTTTAATACCTGGCTTTAGTTTAATCTAGTTAACCTACTAGATATTTTAGATTTCTGTACTAGGAGTCTGCTATTTTAGCACAATTGAGTGCACAAATGCAAAATTATTTTGAAGGAAGATTGTTACTCTTTTTATTTTCTTATTTGGAAGCTATGAATAGAAAAACACAGAATTAATTCCCACTGTAAAACTGCTGAGCCATCAAAATATAGATACTTTAAAAGAACATTGTTGGTTGTAAATAATATTACTATTTTACTATTTTAGTTCTTGTGATATACACGTTGACATTCATCTACCATTAAGATTCTCTAACTTCTAAAAACAAGACCTGATATATTTATGCATGAACACGCATAGAAAGAAAGAGAATAAACCAGATTTCATTAGAGATATAATTATTTATCTATACATTAGAAAAATACATACATACATACATACATACATACATACACCCCACACTGGAGAAACATGTAATTAAAACTTGACATAGATTTATTTGGTAACACTGTTTGATCATTTAAGTTGAAGATCTATGAAAGAAATCCATCTGGAGGGGGAAAAAATGATCCAGCAGGTTTTATGGATTTTGGCCAGTCAATGTTTAGTATGCAGGCATAGAAAATATAATTACTAATGGAATATTATAGATTCATATAAAAACAATATATGTTCCTCTTATACCTGGATTCTACTGGAAAAGGCTCATAAAGGAATTTTTTATAAAAGTCTTTCTTGATGTCATGAACCAGAATCACTGCTTTGCCTTGATCATCAAACTGAGGTCGACCAGCACGTCCCATCATCTGAAGAACATCTATGAAAGTGAAATAGTAATAACATAAGACAGGTTCTCTCTCTCTCTCTCACTCTCTTTTTAGATAGTAGATTTTCAGAAACATCAAGTAGTGTTTTTAAACACAGCAATATTACTTAAGAGTCATGTATTGCATTTATTTTGCTTATACAATAATGCCTTTTTAAATGTTGTATTCTGCTTAGAAATGCTATGCAGATAAAATATAAACCTTTATCCATTTTTTAAAAAAACATTAAAAATTTATTTCCAATTTATAAAAAGAAAGTTAAAATAACCTTCAACTGCTTATATGAAAGATCCAACAACATCATCCCACATGCTAATTGTGAAATTTTGGTCATAAAAGGTAAAAAATAATGGGGACTGGAAATATTGTTTCCAAGATTTCAAATGCCATAGAAAGATGTTTTAAACATTATAATTTCACATCTCTGATAAGTACTAGATAGAACAAGGAAACAAACATAAAATCCCAGGCATGATTTGAGATCTTTTAAACTGTGTATGTTATTCTTTGGAACCTCATATACATAACTGAATTATTCTGATTGTAGCTGGTTGGGCATGGAGGGGGGAGTTCCCCTTGTTGACCTGTGCCCACCAGGTTTCCAGGCATTCCATCGGCCGAGGACCCGGGGTAGGGGCGGGGGGGTAGCGGTCATTATAAGGGAGAGCCTGTGTCCAAGGGAGGCCACTGTGCCTCAGATAGACGGTGCAGAGTCCCTCCTTGTGAAGTGGGGGCATGGGGTGCAA
>NW_015386951.1:211753-231568 GCF_001527695.2 Protobothrops mucrosquamatus
GCTTGCAGGACTGGCCTAGGGTAATTTTTAGGGGGGTTTTAATTATATTTTAAATTCGACAAATATTTAATATTCTTTTTAATTAATTTTAAATTTGTATTGTTTTGTATGTATTTTAAATAGATTGTCAGCCGCCCTGAGTCCTACGGGAGAAGGGCGGGATATAAATTCAAATATAAATAAATAAATAAATAAATATCAGCTACATAACTTACATATCTATGTCACCTTATTTCCTCTTTGTAATTGATAGGGATAAAATTACTATTTCCAGCTCTAATGCTATTTCTTATATTCTATTGAAAGCATTATTTTTAACTTTTAAAACAAACCCGTTATATTGCTTAATGGGTTAGAAGTGAAGATAAATAATACATTTTGTAAATTCTCTAATTTTCTTTAAAATATCAAAAAAATTAAGAGAATTATGATCCTGTTACTACTGAAAAATCTGAACAAATCATGTGGCATATGTAATTTAGTTTAGTTCTCTTTCATTTTCAGGAACAAGGATACATTTAACCTTTCTTAGAGTAAAATAGTCTTTTTCAATTTGTGACTATACCTGTAATTGGATAATCCACATAACGCCTGGTTTTGCCATCATAAAATTCTGTTCCTTTAACAATTACTAAATGTGCTGGAAAATTGACACCCCAGGCTAATGTACTTGTGGCAATAAGAACCTAAAAAGGAAAAGATTGTCAGTGTAAGCAAAACTTATCTTTTCAAAGTTAATAAAATGTCTCTCATACAGATAATCTTTGGGTTGCAACAGCAATTGGGATTGTGTTATTGAGTGATGTGATCGTAAAGTAAAATGTTACATGACTGCATTGTTTAGTGACAACAATCCTGGCAGTTCCTTTTGCCGATATGTGGGTCATTAAGAGTGAAATGGTGAAAGTCCCAGGTAAGGAGACCGTGGGATTGGTGGGGAGGCCCTGGAGGCCCAATACAGGCTATGCGTGAGCACATAGTAGGGGAAGTAGGGTGCAGCACCACACCAGTGTGGAGACGCAGAATAGCCAGGGGAAGAAGGTTGTAGTGCTATGCAAACACAGGGAGGCAAGAGAAACAGGGAAAGGAGACCACCTGGAGGCTGGTGAAAGCAGGATATGGTGCTACATGAACACAGGGATGACAGGAAAAGCAGGGCACAGTGCCATGCAAGCACAATGAGGCCGGAGAGGAGTCCACAGGTTGGTCCAAGCATAGGGAGGCCAGGGGAAAGAGACTGAAGATTGGCACAAGAACAGGGAAGCTGGGGGGAGGAGAGCACAGTATCACACAAGTGCTGGGAGTCTGGGGTGATTTACTAGAACAATTTGCAATCTCCCTTGTTGACTTTGTTTGTGGGAAGCCAATGGGGAATGTTCGAAATGGCAATCACATGACTGTGGAGCACTTATGACCACAACTGTCATAAGCATCAGCAGGTTGCCAACTACAGAACTTATGGTCTTGTGACTGCAGGGGTAGTGAGAAAACTGGAATTTTGAGGAGCGGTCATATGTATTACTTGTTCAGCACCATCACAACTTTGAACAGTTCCTGTACAAATGGTCAGTAAGCAAGGACTCTATTATGCATATAGTAAACATACTTGGATTTTACAATTCACAAATAGCTCTTCTACAGTTTTTCTGTCCCGTTCGTGAAGGCCAGCATGGTGGATGCCTATTCCAAAAGCCAGGGTCAGTTTAAGATTAGACTCTCGTACTGTTGCAATGATGACATTCATCTGTAACACATAAGATAACAGATTTACTCGAGAACCTTTCAGAACATTTTCATCAATAGCAGGGATATTAATTTCTAAAACAAAGTACTACTCACAACATTTTGTAAATGAAGAAAAAAACAGTTTCCCTACTAAATTATTTAAAAGCTTTTTTTGTCCCTTAAACTTAACCTTGGCATAAATCTGTCATGGCATTTTTTTATGATACACCTACTGTATAGTAGTATCTTCATATCATCCTCAGCCCGTAAGTGGGAGAGGTTTACACCGTACTCAATAATACTTGGTGTTAAAAGTAGTGTTTTAGTCTTCTTCAACTACCACCTGAATGTGGGTATAATTTGTTAGGCTTTGTCACCCATTCTCTAATAGAAAAATCAGAAGACTGGCATTACTGGGAATAGAGGAAACAGAAGTAGGATAAGGATAAGATATAGGGATAGCAAATGTGATGCTGGTATAACTTAGTTCCAATAAGGGATAAGTGGAGTGCAGTATGGAAGATCGGAAATAGTCAGACTCTTCACAAACAATCATATGTATCACTTGTTCAGCACCATCACAACTTTGAACGATTTGCTGTAGAAATGGTCAGTAAGCAAGGACTACCTGTATGCTGTTTTGCATATAGTAAACATACATGGATTTTACAATTCACAAAAGGCTCTTCCACAGTTTTTCTGTCCCGTTCTGGAAGGCCGGCATGGTGATTTATTTAGGATTAACAAACCAGTGAAATAACAAAACCTGGCACAAAATAAATGTTATAGATCAAGCCAGGGACACAAAATAATATCCAACTTAAGTCAGAACAATTTTCAGATAATAAATAATTATAAGACCAACTGTAAAGACACAACCTGTGATAAATATAAACAAATCTTTGGAATTCCTATTTGAAAGCAATCTTCCACACACTACTCAACTGCTTCTGAAAAGTTGGCAAATCTCAGAAACACTGTCTCAAGCAGTGTGTGAGAGTTTTTCTTAAGCTTTTACACAGAACAACACATAAAAATACACGGTATAATATCAGAAACCTGTAGACTGGAAAGCATTATTGCTTTCTTTAAAATATTAAACGAAACAATTTATCTTAGTAGCAGATTAATAACAGCAGATACATTTGTTTATGGCATCAATATTACTGTATGTCTATCAATAATGAAGAAACTGTTTTCCCCCCATTGGCTAATAAAGGAAAATAATTTCATGAATACAAGAAACTCCAAATATCAGTTTTATAAGCTACTTAAATTTAGACTAATTTTTTTAAAAAAACCAGACAGAAAGCAATATAATGTAAATGTCACAAAATATTTGATAATGATTACAATGTGGACACTATTTGTTGTAGTCCTGCTACCAATACGTTTATATGGTATTAAGAAAGCTCTAAATCAGTCCTCCCACAGCAAAAAAGAAAGAAAAGGATGAATGCTGCTGTAATCCAAATCTATCTGAGAAGCACAGTCAATCAGACAGAGAATTAATAGGATTGTGTACTAACAGACTTCATTTTTCAAATAATACTTTGAGTCAGAAACAATCAATCAAGAACAAGAACAGAAAGTAAGAATCCTCTAGGTTCTGTTCTGTGACTGAAGCATATGGTTTCTCCTTGGAACAAATAATACTAAATAATTCAAGTACAGACACTGCATTTGCTCACTTATTCTTCTAAGTATGGACCATAATGTAAGAATTTCACATCACCTTGTTTCCTATTCATATTGGATCACGGGTTTTATAATATCAACTGTATATTTTATTAGCAAAGCTTCATTATAAAACATTCCCACCCCACAGACTCTGATTTACACCATTGGGTGTTTTATTCAGAGGGGATGCATTTAAGAGTTGCTAGGCTGGGGATGGCATTCAAGATCCAATCTGTCCACTGCCTTGTACTAGTGTTGTGACCTGAGGTATTGTTGATTATGTTTGCAATGCCATGTATTTATCACAATAAAAACCAAAGCACCTTTATCAGGAGTTCTGCTATATATCCTGCCATTCTCTCATGTCAATAATGGGTGATTTTATTTTATTTATTTTATTTCTAATATATTTTCTTTTATTTTCACAGAAATCAGTAGAGCAACACAGTGAAAATTACAGCACTATCTTGATAACCTATGAGCACATACCATGACTGCAGAATTCTGAAAACATTTTGTGAAAAATTCCTATGTGATGATTTTTTTTAATAGATATTATTTATTATCTTAACAAATGAGGCAAAAGTGGTAAAGTTACCGAAAGAACAATTTCCAGACTGCTATACAAGAATAAATTAATTAATCTAGAAGGGGCTACCACTGTTTATGGTAGTCCTTGTTTAACAATTATTCTTCAAAGTACAAAACAAACTTTTGGTTATGATCCTAAATTTCAGTGAACTCAGAAGACTTGTATTTAAGTAAAGATATATATAGGAGTACGTAATAACTACATTTTTTATTTTACTCAAGATACCATCTTCTACAAATCCATATGCATACATGGCAGTTTTCTTCTGAA
Organism: Protobothrops mucrosquamatus; assembly: GCF_001527695.2. Taxonomy (NCBI): domain Eukaryota; kingdom Metazoa; phylum Chordata; class Lepidosauria; order Squamata; family Viperidae; genus Protobothrops; species Protobothrops mucrosquamatus. Next base: position 216,021 of record NW_015386951.1, read on the forward strand.
AGAATGAATCAATTTTATGATCAAGGGTAATTTGCCTGAAACATGTCCAAATTTATTCTAAGCTCAAACAAAACTTACATTTTCACATGACAAATAAAATGTCTTTTAAGTCTATTGAAAAGGGCTGATTGTAATATTAATAAAACAAATAAAAATTAGATCTTTCCTAATAAATCAATGTAACCTGTTGATACTAAAGAGGAAAAAAAAACCTGTTGTTGTTACTTGACTTAATTATAAGCACATTCATTCATATTGTGATCTCTAAAATCTGAGCCTAAGATTCCTTTCAAAGCAGACAGTAATATGCTTTGCACAATTTTAAAGTAGCAAAGAGGAAGTAAAGAAATAAATAAAGTTTATGACAAGGGTATGGAAATTGTTGCCAAACTTGGAAGTAGAATTTTTTTTCTTTTATTTATTACATATGTGTAAAATTAGGAATGATATAGCATTAATATATTTTAAAAATATAGCTAAAAAGCTTTTGTTAAAAAAAGAAGAAGGCAGAATTCCATTTAAGTAGATACATTACCCTGTGTCTGAAATTCATTCCAGTCAGAGTATAATTCAGCAAGCCGATGACAAGACCGCTGGCTCCAAAAGAAAGGAGGAGACCAGATTGGACAAGAATGAGCTAACAGATTGCGCAGTCCAATTTTGTCCCTTTGAGTGTGATATATTGTTTCAAGATGCTAAAACCCCATACTTTCTCAAAGCATTATCTGCTGTCCTGGTTTTCCCATTTTCGGGGAATCCTCATTATTAGTACTCTGTAGCCTTTTCAAAGCACCTCAGACTCAGACCATATGCCACTGTATAATGCTTATCCATGGTCTGAAAATGGCCAGTAAAGAACGATGGGTTGTACAAAGAATCAGGAAAGTGATGAAGTCTTAAAACAAAGTATAATCACACATTTAACATCTGGCACAGATGTTGTGCAATGTTAAAATGCCCCTGTGCTAAGGTACATTTAAAAAAAAAACACGACATCATTCAATATTGCAAAAGAAAGTAGTGCTAAAAATGCAAAGACAGATTCTTCCCATCCTTCTTCCACATTATTTATGGACAAAAATACTGATATGCATCACTCTAAGTGTTGTGACTTAATACTGGGCATAGTGTTAGAACTGAATCTAAATTACACAGTAATTTAGGCAGTTATATCTTTTCCACCTAATCTGTTTCCCAGGAACATAAACTATCCAGGCAAGGTCAACAACAATTTATGCAACTTACTCTTCACTCTAGGGTAAAAAGATAAATATATTGCTAATAAAGAAATATAATTTAAGAAATAACATTAGCACATTCTAGCCCAGTGTTAAGACTTTACAAAGAAGTGAACAGTGCATGACCTCCAGCTTACAATTTCCATCATTCTTTGCCATGGGCTGTGCTGACTTGGTATGAAGGGCATCAAGTTTGACAGTATCTGGAGTTTTATTGCCCATTCTTGTTTGTGTGTGTGTGTGTGTGTGTGTGTGATTCTTGCTGCTTAAACAAGTTCATGAAAAAGCTCCATATATTATGTAAAAAGATGAAACATACAATACCCCCCAAAAATCACAGATAATCTAATTATGCAATTGTGAAAATCACACTGATATTAGTTACTGGTATAAGTAGCAAAAACAGAATCACATGCTTGACAATAATTCAGTTCAAAATTAAAAGCAATGGAAATGTCAAACTATAGCACAGGACAACAATCTCAGACAAATAGATATAAATTTCATGTATTCAATTTTTATATACTCCCATTGGCATTAGAATCTTTATCAAGCAAATTCTATAGTTTATAAAATATTGCAATCATTATTGCAACCTTCAGACTAAATCTGTAATTTCCCCTTGTGCTATTTTGGACTTATGCCCAATCTACATTTATTTTGCTTTATCTTATCCAGGACTATTCTGTGACATTTTTACTGCTTCAGATGGAATAGCAATAGGCCTTTCAAACCTCTGTTCCCTGAAGCCAATATGTTCAATATTAGAGTTGTTTTGGCACTACAAACAAAACATCCAGCCATGTGTCTCTTTCCTTTTCTTGCGGTAAAAATGCAATAATGAAAATGTATTTATAAATTGCTTTCAAGGGATCTCAAAACTCAGTTGACCAGGACAACTGCTTTACTCTCAGTCTATGCTGAGTGTGCATTTTATGCAAGACAGCTTTTACAGTTATTTTTCAAAGAGAAGATAGCACCCCAACCCTTGCTTGTAGGAAAAATCCTACACCACAAAAGAAAAAAAATCATTAAAAAAGGATGGCCATACTTAGTGGAAGCCAAACTCTAATCCTCCCTCTTATACTACTGTACCTAGACATCTGTAAAAAAAAAAAATCTGAAATTGATGTCCACTGAAACAACTGCTATAATGTGCAAAACGGTGGCATAACTGGCAAAAACAAAAAGAGGCCACTGATATCTATTACTGTTTGCTTAATGAAAAGCTGCACAAAAAGCTTTTTTTTAGTTATATCCATAAATAAGAGTACATTTTGGAAGTGTGTGTGTGTGTGTGCATTTTTATTTTAATATGCCAGATGTACCAAGACAGATCTCATAGGCCAACAGACAATCTAAAGATTCTACTTTTAGGTTAGAATTTGCAAACATCAGAAAAAATGTTGTACTTAAGAATGTTTAAAGGTTATATATCAAACAAACAATTTTGAGTTTATAAGAAAATGGCAACCAATTCAAACATTTAATGTAATTGATATAATAAATTGTTTGTGGGATGTGACCTTTGGTATACACTGTATATACACAGACAATATACGTGAGTGTATGTTATATATATATATTGACAAGTTATAAAGCTAAAAATTCAACTCTTGGGTAAATCCATGATAAAACCAATAAATATTGATCACCAAGAGGAAAGTAATAAATAGTAAAAAATTTAATGAGCCGAGCTTCGTTGGGCCCACCCTTACAGAGACAGAAAGAGAGAGAAGAGTGATTATTTATTTGTGATTTCTATTCCTTATGGGATCAAATGTTCCTGTGCCCTGTTCAGGACCTTACATAAAACTTCCGAAGTATTCTTAACCTTCAATTTCTAAGAACAATGAAGTTAATTGGGAAGACGTTTGAAGACATGTGAAATAAAATGGTACATGTATGTCATCCATTCTGGAGGGGGTTTTTTGGTTGTGTGATGCTTGTTGATTAAAGAAGCTCATGGAAAAGCCCTAAATAGTCTATAAAAAGAGGGAGAAACACATGACAATATTGAAAAATCACACCTCTATCTGATTATGCCATAGTGAAAATCATACATAAATATCCCAAGCCAGTTTAAGCTTGGGTTTCAGCTGCTTACTAAAGTCTATCTATTGTGAGATTTTAAAAACACCAAAGATAATGGTTCATGGTTTTAAAAACATAGACATGTTATATCTGAAAACATGAACCACACAAATCACAGCTTATTACAAGCATGCATGCAGACATGTATGCAATACTATGGGATAAAGCCAACAATAGTACGTATAGTCAAGGCCATGGTTTTCCCAGTTGCAATGTATGGCTATGAAAGTTGGACCATAAGAAAGGCTGAGGCCAAACAATTGAGGCCTTTGAACTATGGTGCTGGAGAAGACTCCTGCGAGTCCCTTGGACTTCAAGGCGTTCAAACCGGTCAGTCCTAGAGGAAATCAACCCCGACTGCTCTTTAGAAGGCCAGATCTTGAAGTTGAAACTCAAGTACTTTGGCCACCTAATGAGAAGGAAGGACTCACTGGAGAAGAGCCTAATGCTGGGAAAGATTGAGGGCAATAGAAGAAGGGGACGACAGAGAATGAGGTGGCTGGATGGAGTCACTGAAGCAGTAGGCGTGAGCTTAAATGGACTCCAGAAGATGGTAGAGGACAGGAGGAACGTTGTCCATGGGGTCGCGATGGGTCGGACACGACTTCGCAACTAACAACAACAACGCCTAAGGAATCAAAACAACATGCATCTTTCTGGCTTTTTACTCTTGGAAAGCAAACAGTGTTCTCTGAACTCTGGTTACAGCTCCTTTTATAGAAATAAACTCTCCTTTGGTAATGATGAAACATTCATTTGCCAGTGGATGAAGTTATGGGAACTTGTATTTTGAAAGAAGAGGTCAAGGAATGACTAAAGCAGTGGTTCTAAACCTTCCTAATGCCGCGACCCTTTAATACAGTTCCTCATGTTGTGGTGACCCCCAACCATAAAATTATTTTCATTGCTACTTCATAACTGTAATTTTGCTATTGTTATGAATAGTAATGTAAATATCTGATATGTAGGGTGTATTTTCATTGTTACGAATTGAACATAATTAAAGCATAGTGATTGACCACAAAAACAATATAGCAATGCTCGCTGGAGAAGCTTACTCTTCCTTGCTCAAAAATGTTGGGAGGGAGGGAAGGGGAAGGAAGGAAGGAAGATTGAAGGGGAAAGGAAGGAGATGGAGAAGGAAGGAGATTGAAGGGGAAAGGAAGGAAGGAAGGAGAAAGAGATTGAAGGGGAAGGGATGGAGATGGATGGAAGGAAGGAAGATTGAAGGGGAAAGGAAGGAGATGGAGAAGGAAGGAGATTGAAGGGGGAAGGAAGGAAGGNGGCACATCCGGGGCCTCGGAAGCTGCACGGAGGATCCACACGCCTCAGAGCCGCTGGCCGCCCTCTCACACCCGCCAACCTGGAGCCCCCATCCTCATCCCGGCCCCTCCTGCCCTCTCCCAGCTGCCCCCCGGGACCTGCCCGCCCCTCCAGCCTCCTGAGCGCCATCACAGCGGGGGGGCGCGGGAGCCCCTTTCCACGCCACACAGCCCATCGCACACGAGGGGCGTGGCCGGAGCGCCAGCTCCCGCTTGGAAGGCACCGCTTCTCCCCTCCCCGCCCGGCCGGCTGGCCTCCGACACACATGCGGGCATTGCCACCACCTCACCCTCTTCCCGCCCCCTGGCTGCTTTCAAGGCCCGTAGCCCGGCGAGCCGGGAAGGAGTCACTTCTGCCCGGTAGCCCCATGGCTGCGCCGGGCGCCGGAGGGCCGAGGTGGCCTCCAACGGCGAGGGAGGCGGGCCAGGCGGCATGGGGGAGGCTCCCGCGCGATGCGGAGTGTGGCCGGGGGCGGAGCGCAGCTGGGCAACCAGGAGGCGTGGAGACCGGTTCGGTGAGCAGTGGCGGCAGCGGCAGAGCAGCCCAGCGGCAGTGCCAGCAGCTGAGTCAGCTCAGGGCTCGGCTCGGCCTGGCCACCCACGCAGCTGAGGCAGCCCAGGGCGGCGTCGGGGGCGTGCACAATGGCGCTGCGGTGGCAGGAGCAGGCGCTATCGGAGGAGAAGGGCATCCTGGAGCCGGTGGAGGAGGGTGTCGGCAGTGTCTTGGTTCCTAAGACCATCGGAAATATGTGTTTTCCGATGGTCTTAGGCGACCCCTGTGAACGCGTCATTCGACCCCCAAAAGGGTCGCGACCCACAGGTTGAGAACCGCTGGACTAAAGGAACATGAAACCCTGAAGCCCATTCTCAACTAATGCATCAAAAGTATTGTATGTGCCAACTTTATGTCAAAAAAGTGATATAGAAAAGCAAAACAAAAACATGAATAAAGTCACCAAATTCTATTTTTTAATAAAAATTTCAAATGTAATTCACTTAATTCAAGTAATACAAAATTTACCTCTCTTTCATCCATATTCAGCCATTGTTTTGGATCATCTTCAGTTGCTAAAAATGCAATGAGTTCCAAAGCTGTAAGTCTAGTTTGTCGTCTGGATGATACAAAAATAAGAACTGGCTTGGCTGGAGAATGACTTCTAATGGCTGTTAAAACACAAAAGAAAAATCATACAATGGAATGCGGTTTCTCATTTCTAGTATCACCTTCAGCAGCTTCTTCTCATAGTGTCAATATTGTTATGAAAAATATAAAATAATTACATTTTTCTTTTAAATTATTTCAAAAATCTAAAATTATAGCAAAGTCAACTTTCTTGGAATGGGGGGAGAGTGGGGGTTTAACAGTCAATACAGCAAAAGAGGAAAGCAGTCAAAACGACATTTTTTTAAATGCACAAAATGAGAAGCTCCAGCTTTTAGCAGTTTTATGGGTTGAGAAATAAAGTTTATAATGGCAGCTGTTGACATATGCATAACTATATTCTATCAAACATATGGAAACAAAAACTTTCCTTCAATTATACTGCTACAGTAATTTGATCAGAACATAGAAGTGTTAACAGCATTCCTTCAGGTATAGTCATACACACATACACTATTTAAAATAAAAAAAAATACTGAATGTAAAAATAATTATTACTTCTTGAAAGGTTTGAAGGCTACTTGACAATCTACTTTTAACACAAATGACAATATAACAAGTAGGAACATAGGCATATACACGTGTATGCCTATAACAAAAGACAATGCTGACATTGTCTCTTCTTCATATAGAAATCAATACATCTATTTCCTGATAGAAAGCTTGACAGATAATGATTTTTTGTTGTTTCAGGAACAGGTGTGGCTGAACAGCTCTGGACAGATTTATAGTTCATTAGTGTTTTTCTACAATGCTCTTCTTTGAGGTGTAAATAATCTGAACTGCCAAGATTGGTCTCTAGTCTCCAATCAATACTTCGCTTCTGTCATAAGGCTAATTAGATCAGCTAAAAAGCCACCTCACAACTGTCTCCTTACAATCAACAGCAGTTCACAACCCAAAATTTATTTGGGGACTTTCTTTTAATTGATATAATAAATATTCCTTATGGAACCTACACAGTACATGCTTTAATAAAATATGAAGGTGGTTCTTAAATTTATCCTTTCCAGTGTGAGAATCAAAAGTTGAAAACAGAGACATATTTGGATGTACTAACATTTCTGAACTTTATGGCTATGCTGTGAAATTAGAATTACGCAAGTTTAACTTGATGTCCAATTTCTGTTTACATTTTTTAAAGATCCCATTAGGGGCAAATCTCCTAGTGAATTAATACTGAGAATGATTTACATGTTGTAAATCTCAACACACTAATAGGAAAATATTTTCACAGTGTCAAATGGTAACAGTAATTACTCTGTCTGAAATATATTTCAGTTGCCCTCTGTGCTGTTAGCTCTTTAAATGTAGAGGGCCCACACATAAGCCATGTTGTTAAAAAGACATTCTTTAAAGATACAAAAAACATGTATTATAAATTTGTCTGCTGATAATATTAGGCGAAAGAAATAGCTAAGGCTGCATACCCTGAAAGGCTGGTTTGTTCATGCTAGCCATGCGAGGACAATAATGCTGGCCTGGGAAACCTTGTATGTGAACTTCCAATGGAACTGGACGCACGGATGGCCTAAAGTTGAATAGCCCCATCTAAAGAGATAAATAAGGTTATTTTTTCCAAGCTTAAGGCTGTAGATATTTTAAAGATAATGCTCAGAGGTTCAACTGTAAGCATCATTTACATACTTGATTAATATTTAGCCAATCAGCTAGATCCCTGGCATTGGCTAATGCTGTTGACAGACCAACTACTCTGACAGGCTTCTCTGTGTGAGACGAGATGAAATTAGTCCGAGATACAATAACTTCCAGAACAGGCCCTCTCTCATCCCCTAGGAAAACATAAAAAAGAAGATATAGATATACAGCTATAGATAGGTCAACTAACAATAACAACATATTTCAGTTCCAACAACAATAAAGATCAAAGCAATTCCTACCTAGCAGATGTATCTCATCTATGATGAGGACAGAAACCTTTTGGACATAACTTCTATTCTGCCAGCTTCGGCTGACTCCATCCCACTTCTCCGGTGTCGTAACAATAAGATCAGCTTGGGCAATGGATCTCATATCAGGAGTTACATCCCCTGTCAACTCTACAACCCTGTAAAAAGAGTCAAATGGACATTGTGAAATATTAGGACACACATTTTTATCACTTTGTAAATGGTGACTTGGTCCTGAATGTTAACAGGAACATGAGGAACAACACTATTCGCTCTGAACGTAAGGGTGACACCACAATAATATCCCTAATACTGTGTTTACTTCCACCACCCCCCAAAAGGAGTGCATTGCCATCCTAATGAATGCAATTCCTTTCACAAGCAGGTCCTAGGCTGCTGTAATTAGGAGGGAAAGATGGCAACATAGAGGTCCTAGGTAAGAAAATCCATGTTATAGGAGAGAAAGGTTTGCTTAATTTTCTAGCCAAATCAGAATGCATTTTTTTCCAAAGCGACTGCAAACTGCAAAAAGTCTAAAAAATAGTCTGAACTGCTTCATGTACAGTTCATAAAGTTAAATCAATAACACAGAGAGCTTTTATTAAGCTGGATTTGTATGCATACATATATTAAGAAAGAAATATTTTAAAAGTCCCTAGAGCTTGTTATCTGTACATAAATATATTCTTAAGAAAACACTTTTCAGATTTCATGGACTGTATGTGGTATTATGGTAAGGAACATTCATAAATATATCAAATTTACGCACATTAATATTTATGTATTAGTTGAAAGTTCTCAAGACTGCAGCAAGCAGGTATCAAGGAAATAAACTTTCCCATCTCTATTGATTACTGAACTTCTTTTAAAACACTTACTTTTTACCAAGCTTTTCTTCAATCCTAATTTTCCAGTCTTCAATTCTTTCCCGCACCAGTGCCTTAAGGGGTGCAATATATACTGCCTACAAAACAAGTCAAGTCAAAACAAGATTAAAGTATTCAAAATCACTATAATATACAGTAATTATTTATTTAGATTTCAGGGCCTGTATTTAAAGCTTCACTGTTATTGATGTTAAACTAATATTGATAAAATTATTTCATTCTTCAAAGCAATTAAATCCAAGTGAAATTAAAGTATAAAAACTGCTTTTCTGATATCCGGTAAACCTTTTATTTTCTAGAACCGTGGTGGCGAACCTATGGCACGGGTGCCACAGGCGGCACATGGAGCCGTCACTGTGGGCACGTGTGCCATTGCCCCAGAGGGAGGCCGGGCCAAGCTGCTCCCCTCCGCCTCTCCACATGCGCCTGCGCTCTTGCTCTCTCTTGACCGTGGGGGGGGGGGCGAAATTGCTCTGGAAGCATAGATCCGGGCAGCAGACGCCAGCGGGCCACGCCCACCCAGCACCTGGCAATACATAAGTGGGTTTTGGGTTGCAGTTTGGGTTCTTGGTCTCTAGAAGGTTCGCCACCACTGCTCTAGAATGCCTAGTTTTAACATATTTGGTTTTTGGGTTTTTTTGCAGTACTTTTTTCCCTTAACACATTTTAGCTGTTTCGATTTCATGTCTGTCTTTCTATTTCATGTTCATACATCATCATCATCATCATCATCATCATCATCATCATCATAATAAGTTGGAAGGAACCTTGGAGGTCATCTATTCCAACCCCTTGCTCAGGTAGGAAACCCTATACCATTTCAGACAAATGGCTGTCCAGTCTCTTAAAAACTTCCAATATTGATAAAATTATTTTACTCTTCAAAGCAATTAAATCCAAGTGAAATTAAACTATAAAAATTGCTTTTCTGATATTAGGTAAACCTTTTATTCTCTCGAATGCCTAGTTTTAACATATTTGGGTTTTAGGTTTTTTTTTGCAGTATTTGTGAACTACCCAGAAAACAGTTTGATGCTGTGGAATATAGAAATATTCTAAAATAATGACAAATTCCATCAGTCATAATTTTTTTTTAATAGAAAGCATCCCCCCATCCCTCATTTTAAGCAGGGTTTTTTTTACTTTGGAATTTTTCATTAAACACACAACCTCAGATAAAAAGTAAGCCTTATGTAATACTACTGTCCGTTTTTCATTTAGTCCTAATGAAAACCAGATTACAGAAAACAAACATTTCTCAGAGAAAAAAAAATGTATTGCAAACCTTTGTAGTGGGATAGTTATTGAAAATTCTAAAGATGGCTAATTCTGCTGCAACTGTCTTTCCAGAACCAGTGGGTGCTCCAAGTAGTACATTACTATCTGTGTGATATAATGTATGGAATATCTGAGTCTGAACTGGGTTGAAATGAGTAAATTTGTAGAGAGCTTCATATTTGGGATGTCCTAAAGCTGTGATGGGTAAAGGCTGGAGGTCCAACAATTCTAAAAACGTAATAATACATATCAATTAACACAAAGTATTTATGAAAATCCCAATAAACATCATATAAGGATTCATATAGATGAGCATGAAGATATAATTTTCTGGGTTAATTCATTCTTGAAAGCCAGTTTGGTGGTATGGTTAAGGCATCAAGTTAAAAACTGAGAGACTGTGAATTCTAGTCCTGCCTTAGGCACAAAAACAGCTAAGTAACGTCGGGACAGTCACTCCCAATCTTAGGAAGCAGGCAATGGCAAAACACTTCCAAAATCTTGCTAAGAAAACTGTCCAGGAAGTTGCCAGGAGTCAATACTGATTTGAAAGTGAAAAAAAAAGGAAAGTTGAGACTTCTCCAAATCCCCAAACTTGAGATACTTTTGGAGATTAGCCATTGCTTGGGAAGGGCTGTTTATGTTGCAAATTTAATACTTTGGGTAATGCCTACATAGAATTTTCTTTCCTTCAATTATCTTCTATTGTCACCTTATCTCTCCACATTTCTCTTTCCTTATCAGCACTACCCCTCCTCTTCACTGCTTATTCCCATCTCTAATGGGCAGATGGAATAACCTTGATGAACAGAAGGAAGAGCCACTATCAAGATAATAGTCAAATCAAAGAAAATTGTGTTTGGGACAGAGGTGTAATCTGAGTAATTGTCTCAGACAAGACACTCCCTAGTTCTCACAAAGATTTTTTTTTAAAAGTGGGGGGGGATGCATTCAGACTTCGCAAGTTTTTCCTCTTGTTCTTCAAGGTTATTCTTTCTGCCCAAGTACATCATCAAGTTTTCTTCTTCTTTTTGGTTGTTTCTACTACATGGAGACAAGAGACGAGGATGTGTATGTATTTTTGAGTTGTTTGAAGGGAGAATAATACAGTCAGTTCTGGAATTAAAAATTATATAAACGAAGTACTATTTTTCTTAGACATTTTATTTAGGAGCTATGAATCTGGTTATTTGATTTTATTTTGCCTTTGTGTTGGCTTTATGGTTTTCTGCTAATACTGAAGTCCTGTTTAATTGAATAGAACATAAAACGGGAAATTTGTTTTAGACATTTTTTTAATTTGCTGTGTTATTATTCCAATACCGCATCATACTTGAAAACCAGGATCAATTTAATTTATAAACTGATTTAGCCTCTTAGATATGATGCATATATTTATAAAAACTGTAAAACTGTAAGTAGTTTAATCAAGAATGACACAAGGACATATTTTATCATCTCTTTCATTTAATCTTATTAAATCAACCACATTTATCAGACCATGCAACAAAATGCAAAATACATTTATCATAAAAATAAACAGATGGTATGCCTCTTCTCTGAATGGAAGATCTACTTCTTTTTGTGAAAGGGACGAAAATTCAGTCCAAATTCCAAAAAGAGGAACATGATTTGGAAAATAACAGGAAGAAGTACTTTGGAGTACATGGGGATGTAAGCATTTTTGAACTATGCTTAGGATTTATGGAGAACAACTCTTCAGTAACCTTATCAGGACAGTTAAGAGAGGTGAAGAAATCACCATCCTTCTTTGTTTGGATTTATATGTGAGGGCAGTGCCTGATCAGGACTCTTATGGGTAAAAAAATATTTTGTCCTAGCTAAAGATTGGAAATGGATAATAAACTATATATTTCATAAAGGATCAATTATGCAGATTGGTATTCTTCAGCATTTGGTGCTATTTCTAGAAACCTAGGAGACACTGATTGCAAGGAATATAGTGAATTCATTAATTTGCCAATTTGTCAGCTTAAAGAAAGCAGTGTTGCTGTGGTAAATGATACCATTATACCATACATTTAGACTTGATTATTATATGCCTGGCCTTTAAAGAGGTTTTCAGTCAGTGTTGAATGTAGTAGCCTTTGTGAACCAACAACACATCGCACACACAGCTCCAACTGTTTGTCAGTTTTCAGGCAGGGCAAAATTAAAGTGTTAGAAATGATATTTAAAATTCTAAGAAGATGGTATTAAAATACAAAAGTAGTAATGGTAGCACTGGTAGTAACTTCAATTTGATATTTCTGCCAAAGGGAGAAATTATTCAAAGGGCAAATATGAGTAAAGGCAAGATAATTAGCGTTATGCAACAAAAGAGACATGACACATTATCATATAAAATCACACAAATTCAGCTAGAACCATCCATGCCTACATCTTTGTATTAAGTTTTCTAATAGTAACTAGACATTTTTTTAAAAAAAGTATTTTTCTAGTATTACGTTTGGAGGTGTCTCTCCGTCAAACACTTGAGAAGTTTGGCGTACAGAGGTTGGAGCGTGTATATAACCTGACTCTTAGTAAATTAGCAGAGAACTGCGATGATTCTGTTACACAGATGCTTTCTTTGAAGTTTGGTTTGGCTCAAGATTTCAGTACCCCTTTCAGGATGCTTCACAGCAAGGTATGGCTGGAGAGCCATAAAATTTGTGGAGGCTTCAAGCCTTGATATTCGCAACATATTTTTCATAGATACTTTAGAACTCTTTCATCATCCCCTGCTAATGCTGTGATTTCTTGGGATCTGTCAGAAGGGGGAAAAAAGGCCTTTTTCTTGATCTTTGTCTAGCAGGACCTCTCTGCACTTCATTGTTTCACAGGAACCAGATGGGAATGGCAGTCAATTACCATAAATCCTCAAAGTCTCCTATTTGCTGATGTGTAAATATCTTTTTGCTTCTTTTGAATAGTACTCATTGACCAGTCAATTAGATAAATAGGTACACATGTTTAGCCAGACAGATTAGATACTGAGCAACAATACCAAACACAGCAGATACACATATGAATTTATACGTTTAAAAAGAACCCCACATATATCACGTGAGATGAATATTTCTGAAAGCATTCTCTAAGCTGAATTGCAAATGAGCTAGGCTTAATGGTAATAGAGGTTACCACAACAATAGGCATACTGGTATATAGGTCTTTGGTGAACAAGTTCATGTGCCACTGTTTTTTTTATGCAAACAGGCTATGCACCACCTGTTTCTATGTAAACTAGAGACTTTAGAGAATGGTACAAAGTAAAATAAATTCTTACTATAAGGCATCATTAAGCAAACAAATATAGCTATTAAAAATAACAATCTCACTTTTTTCCCATTTGTGGTACAAATTAATGATCACATAAGAGTTATTTCAGAAAAATGCTGTAAGGTAGGAGCTAATACAACAGGCTTAAGAGATGCTGCCCTCCATTTAAAAAAAAATCATATTGAGTTAGTCAGCTTAGTCAGATTTATAAGTTATTTATAAATTACAACATACATACATTCATCCATGATAGATCTCACTGGTGTGGAGAATCAATGAAAATCTAAACTACAAACAAGTAGAACCCCCCTCCCAACACTCCAATATTTAATACTTGTAAACAACTTAAGAAATAAATTCTATATAATTATGCAGGAATGCAGTTCTCAGTACAATGTTACCTGTATGAGGTGGATGTCTCTCTGGCAGAATCAGATGCTGGAAATTAATAATGCATACAGCCTCAGCTCCTAGCCATCGGTCAGAAACAGCACGAATATAGTATTGAGAGGGCAACGGTTCAAAAATTGGGATTGTAAATACTAACAGTTGAGTTTCTTTTGCAATGACCTATGGTTGAAAAAAATGAACAGTTATTTCTCTTCCAGTGGTTAACATGATGATCTGTTTTATTATATAGATGTACACAAATAAGGAAATAAAACAGATATGGAAAAAAGTAGCCTGAGTTTTGATAATGAGACTCATAGATACTTAACTCTGTAGAAAAATTCTATTTTCAAAATTTATGGAAAATTGTTCTATTGAAAAGTTTGGGCAGAAGATGAGTCATGGCATTGAATCAACCGTTATGTATGATTGTCTTAAAGATTGACCAAATTGAATTTAGTCTTCCTAATTCATAACAGTGGAGATATCTTCAATTTAGGATTCGCTCACTCATATATCATTATGTGATAATGTGATATCTTTTCAGGATAGTGTAATAATGGATATAACCAGATTTATGGGGAAAACTTTAAATGTTAAAAATATATTGCAGTAATGTTGAGCTATGTACCAAAGCTGTGTAATCTGACAGCTTAACTGGATGTAGGGATGTAGTGGACATGGGGTAGTGGTGGTGGCGGCTAAAAACATCACACTGAGAGGCTGGAAATGTGGTGTTGTTCCATAAATCAAGGAATAGTTGTCAGAAAATATGATCTGTCTGTTTTGGAAAAGGCAATATTATTACTAATCAAAGGATGCAGCAATATGTATTACTGTGTCAGAGATTTTGTAATATTATATAATAATGTTTTATAAAATCATGTTATACAGTGTAATAATTAATAAACCAGTGACTATTAATAAGTATAAAATATATAAGGTAGATTTTTTAAAATAAATCTTCTTAATTCATATTTAGTGTGATATAATACTTATATAGGATTGGGTTTCTTCCTATTTTTTCAAAGCACTGTAAAAAAATAAATATGAAGTTAGTGTTTAGGAAACTATCCCATAATACATGCATTCTATACTATTATACAGCATAAATTTACCTGCTTTTTTTGAATAATAAAATATTCTGAATGATAAATGTGATCGTTGGTAGGATCTTCTACCCAAATCCACCAGGGCTCTCCACCTGTTCCATGCACCTATGGGGCAAAGTAAATACACAATGTTACATATATGTTCTCTTTAAAATGCCCTCATTTTATTTATTTATTTCACTGGGCTTATATGGCACTCCCTTCACTCCCATTCACTGACTCTGTATGTGACTTTCCCGACCTATGTGAAATTGGTTAAAGTAACAAACATAATCAACAATCAACCATGTTGATAATAAAATATCCCAATGCTGAGGAATATGCTATATGTTACAGCTCAAGAAGCTTGGAAAATTTTGAAAAGTAAGATTATAAAAGCCCAGTCTAGCACAATACCAATGAAGAAAAATAACAGCTCACCACGATGTAAAAAAGATGTTGAGACTCTAGAAAGAGTACAGAGAAGAGCAACAAAGATGATTAGGGGACTGGAGGCTAAAGCATATAAGGAAAGGCTGCTGGAATTGTGTATGTCTAGTTTAATGAAGAGAAGGACGAGGGGGGACATGATAGCAGTATTCCAATATCTCAGGGGCTGCCACAAAGAAGAGGGAGTCAAGCTATTTTCCAAGGCGCCTGAAGGCAGGAAAAAGAAGCAAGGGATGGAAACTAAACAAGGAGAGAAGCAACCTAGAACTAAGGAGAAACTTCCTGACAGTTAGAACAATTAACCAGTGGAACAACCTGCCTCCAGAAGTGGTGAATGCTCCAACACTGGAAGTTTTTAAGAAGAGACTGGACAGCCATTTGTCTGAAATGGTATAGGGTTTCCTGCCTGAGCAGGGGGTTGGACTAGATGACCTCCAAGGTCCC
>NW_015386951.1:231668-257660 GCF_001527695.2 Protobothrops mucrosquamatus
TTTATAGCTCTCAAAAGAAATCAGCATGGCTGCATAAAGAACTCTTTGAAAGACAAAAAGGACAAGTATAAAAAGTGGAAAGAGGGACACATAACTAAGGCAGAAAATCAGCAAATAGCCTGAGCCTGAGGAAAGCTAAGGCTCAAAATGAACTAAAGCTTGTGACAAAAGTAAAAAATAACAAAAAAGCTTCTTTCAACATGTAAAAAATAAGAAAAAAGTTAAGGAAATGATTGGTCCATTAATGGGAGAAAGTGGCAAGAAGTTGACAAGCAACAGGGAGAAAGCAGAACTACTTAACTTGTTTTTTTCATCGGTCTTTACACAAAGGGAAAAAACAGTCCAGCCTATCAAAAATAGTACTGTAAAAAACAGATTAGAAACACAAGTTGAGATAGGCAAGAAAATGGTAAGTGAGCACCTGTCTACCCTAGATGAGTTCAAATCACCAGGACCAGATGGATTACACCCCAAGGTTCTGTAGGAATTGGCAGATGTGATCTCAGAACCACTGAACTTTATCTTTCAAAGATCCTGGAGCACTGGGGAACTACCATAGGACTGGAAAAGAGTTGATGTAGTTCCTATCTTCAAAAAAGGGGAAAAAATGGATCCAGGAAATTACAGATCTATCAGCCTGACTCAATACCTGGGAAGATTCTGGAAAAGATAATCAAGCAATGAATCAGTGAACACCTACAGGCAAACAAAGTCATTACTAAAAGCCAACATGGGTTTGTCAAAAACAGATCATGCCAGACAAATCTTATTGCATTCTTTGACCAGGTGACAAAATTAGTGGACCAGAGAAATACTGTGGATATAATTTACTTGGACTTCAGTAAGGCATTTGATAAAGTAGACCACAACTACTACTTGATAAGATAGAAAAATGTGGGTTAGACAGCATCACCACCAGATGGATTTGTAGCTGGCTGACCAGCCATACTCAGCATGTGGTCCTCAATGGAACTGTATTACATAGAGGGAAGTGTATAGTGGGGTGCCCCTGGACTCTGTTCTGGGCCCAGTACTCTTCAACATCTTCATCAATGATTTGGATGAGGGGATAGATGGGGAACTATCAATTTGCAGACGACACCAAGCTGGCAGGAATAGCCAACACTCCAGAAGATAGGCTTAAGATACAGAAGAATCTTGACAGACAGGCACTATCTAACAAACTGAAATTCAGTGGTGAAAAAAGTAAGGTTCTACATTTAGGCAAGAGAAATCAAATGCACAGGTATAGTATAGGTGGTACCTTGGTCAATAGTAGTAACTGTGAGAGGGATCTCAGAGTCCTAGTGGACAATCACTTAAGTATGAGCCAGCAGTGTGCTTCAGCTGCCAAAAAAGCCAACAGAGTGCTAGGCTGCATTAACAGAGGGATAGAATCAAGATCACATGAAGTGTTAATACCACTTCATAACGCCTTGGTAAGGCCACACTTGGAATACTGCATCTAGTTTTGGTCACCATGATGTAAAAAAGATGTTGAAACTCTAGAAAGAGTACAGAGAAGAGCAACAAAGATGATTAGGGCACTGGAGGCTAAAACATATAAGAAACGGGTATGTCTAATTTAATGAAGAAAAGGATAAGGGGTGACATGATCCAATATCTCAGAGGTTGCCACAAGGAAGAGGGAGTCAAGCTATTTTCCAAAGCACCTGAAGGCAGGACAAGAAGCAACGGATGGAAACTAACCAAAGAGAGAAGCAACCTAGAACTAAGGAGAAACTTCCTGACAGTTAGAACAATTAATCAATGGAATAACCTGCCTCCAGAAGCTGTGAATGCTCCAGCACTGAACGTTTTTAAGAAGAGACTGGACAGCCATTTGTCTTAAATGGTATAGGGTTTCCTGCCTAAGCAGGGAGTTGGACTAGATGACCTCCAAGGTCCCTTCCAACATCATCATCATTATTATTATTATTATTAATAATAATAATAATAATAATAATAATAATAATAATAATAATAATAATAATAATCTGTGAACAAATCATTTTGGTAAATGAAAGACAGTTAACTGACCATGAGGTACATTTGAACCCTTATAATATAGGAGGCGAGGGGTCTGCTTTCTACTTACATGCCCTCATGCACAAGAGGACCAATAGGTTCATTTTCTTATGTGCTTATTATAAATGCTGCCCTACAAGGAATTCAGGCCACAATTGTTGAAATTTAAGTTCAGATTGTTTACAAGACTGTTTAAAATGAACATATACTGTAGTAACTGGCGACAATATAGTCCTATATATATAACTTAAGTGAAAGAGTAAACCTGAAGATGGAGAAAGTGAGATATACATCTCTCCTTGTATAAAGGTTAGAATTGGAGTTGGGATATGGGATCAGGCTTCTGCATGTTAACCTGGATAAACTAATATGCATAGCTAAAGACAGCCAGTATGGGAACCATAGTTTCCATTGTACTTCCAAGTTTACTGAAGCTACTGAATTATAGTACAGTTAAGAAACATATTCTATTGTTTACTTAGAACATATCTGAAGGTTTTTATGAGGTAAGAAGAAACAGCAGTGCCTCCAAAATCCCTTCCAGCCCTATTATTACATATCCTCTAAATTACATCTAGAAGAGCCCACATTATCAATATGTGCTGCAGACTTTATATTCTAGGCATTGTTACCTGATCATTCCACTTGAAATCTGGAGTGATATTTAACCTAACTCTCAGTACAGTACGAGTAATTGGCTGGATGGTGGCTTCTACCAAGATAGAGGGAATTTGCTGGACGCACTGTTTGACCTTTAATCCAATATTTACATGGTGAAGCATATGACCTGCAAAGTAATATGAAACTTGAAACAAAATAATGTTTATAAATATCTAAAGCAGGTGAAGGCAAAGGAACTTTGTTGCTTGTCTTTTATGGTTTCAAGGCTATCAGTGTTATCTGTTACTCTGACCAGCCTTCCCCAACCTGGGGAAGCAAATCAAGAAGAATTCTCACTGTACAAGCAGATCACTGTTTTAAAATTCCTGGTATCTCTTGATGAGGCTGGTCAGTATATATAGTACTAAACCAGATGACCCAATAGTCAGATTAACACATATTTTTAAATCCTTAAGCATCAGGTAGTACATGACAACTTAGGTTCGGAGTATTCTGCAAGAGAAATATTTTTCCAACTTCTAAACCCTTACAGTAGAGCAGCAAGTGAAACAGAGTGTTAAATATTGAGATGCATTCATTCCCCACCCCCACTCCCGGCTCCCCTTGCACCCTACCTATTTCATCTTTCCTCATGTCCTTCAACTTATCAATGGTGAGATTCTTTTGTTCCAGCTTGGTAAGGACTGGTGGTGGCAGGACAGAGAACTGCCGCAAAGGGCTGACCCAACCCCATAGTCGCTTGTCGATAACCTTGCTGAGATTTAGCAGTCGGTATGTCATTGCCGGCCATCGCTTACGAAGGGATACTTCAAAAAGAGCTCGAACGATACGTGCAGCATTCTGTCAAATAAAGCAATGATAGCACGCAATATTACATCTATTCCTTTGCCACTGTCATGTTCACTGGCTTGAATCAGATAGTCACAATGATAGCTGGCATTCGGGATCTTCTCTGTTATGGAACTTACATTGTGAAAATTCCTACAGAAAGATGTAACTGGGAGTTTCACATTTTCCCATAGAACTTGGTTCTGCATGACATTTTCAGATGCTAGCCAGCACCAGACAATTCTTTTTCTTTTGGCAGTATACACAATGCTTTTGTTTACATTTGTTCATTAATGTCTTTTTTATCTTTATACATCACTTTGAAACAGAAAGAAGTCTCCAAAATGATGATAATGATAACAATAACGATAATAATAATACATTATTATTATTATTATTATTATTATTATTATTATTATTATTATTATTATTATTATTATTATTAAAAATGATAAATAATAATAATAAATTAAAAAATATCTGGGTAGCCACTGAAGGAATTGTTGGATATATTCTATAATTCTTACTTCTACATAACAATATTCAGAATCAGCACGGTTGTTGAATTAAGGAAACATACTCTATAGCCCTTTGCAGCACTTATGGATTTCATTAGAGACAGACAAGTACCTTGCTTGACAATTTAGAACATAAACGCAGAGACTTCTGCTTTCTGTGTATGTTAGGTAAGTCATTGGTAGGAGAAAGAACTAAGGTTTACCTGTGCAACATAAGCAGAATCTGAAATTAGGGAAAAGCCATCCATCTCTCCTCGGCTAACATATGTTTGCAGAAGGATATTTATTTTCCCGTAACTGTTCTCCACACCACCAGGTGCAGGAAGTTCACAGAAATTGCTCAGCATGGCTTCTAACTCTTCTATTTCTTCTTCTCTCACCTGAAATATAAATTAATGGACTTTGAAAAGGCTGGTGCAACTTGTTAAATCTTCCACACGCAAATTAAATGTCAATTATCTCTCAATAAATGTGTTTTAAAACATTCTACAGTTTCTGAAAAACAAGTCTCCCAGCACTGTACTTAATGGAGCCTAATTGAAACAATCTTAACGTCACAATTATATTTTATTATGCATCACCTTTTATTAAGATTACCATTGACAGATAAAAATGTACCCCACAAATTAAATATTTTGACCATGCCATCGTTCACCTGATAAGATTTCCCTTTTTATCTGACCTCTAGTCATTTTGGATTAGGGCAAACTTGAATTAACTTTAAATGCATTCATTAAAATGGTACAGTTTGCATGGGGCATATTATGTTTTTAGCTTAAAACTCTGAAGTACTATGATTCATGATATTAAGCCTTTCACTGTTAATAAGATTAAGATTTAATATAACTAAAGATGTATTCATATCTACAGTTTGAATAATGCATAGTATTCCAATTTCTCATTCTTACTTGCAAAACAGACATGAATTTACATATTCTTTGATTTCCTGAAATGTTCTTAGCCTAAAACTTGTTTAAAGAAGGTGCATGTTTGCACTTGACAGGAATCGCTTGAAGGCCATTTCCCTCAAACACTGACCATTTATGCTAAGAAAAAAACCTCACAATAAATAATTTTCAGCAATTATTTTTTTCACTCCCCATCTTTCATCTTAAAAGAGACTCAGTTTTGTTAACCACTGAATGATTGCATTTTGTATGTTGGCACATGTTAGTTCTGGTATAAAAAAAATCAATGGTCAATCAGGCCAATCAATGGCTTGATCAGAAGCACCTATTCTATTCTTCGATCATGTCAATTTTGCTTAATAGAAAGGAGAATCTTATTGCCTACTGGTCAGACCATATATCCCATTTCAAAGCAGATTTGGGAAGTTGCAGTGGTTGTTAATAATCATCTTAGTAAATAAAAGCAAAGGATCTCCTACCACATTCTTTAATTCTTAAAATACTGTTAGAAGGCACTTTTTTTGTAATACTCTGGGATATACCGATTATTGATAGAATTAAACCAAAGTTTTAGTGAATTAAAACCAAATCTAGTGCATATATAAATGATATAAAGACTTCCTCTAGGTAAAATATTTGGTGCATAAAAATAAAGGCAAAATTTTTTAGTTTGAAATGGCCCTTTTGATAGTTCCAGACATGGAACAAAATGTGATAATTTTCAAGTGCATTGCTTTGAGAGTTTCAAGTTGCAATTGGTTTTATTTTCTGCTTGTCACTAAATTTTCCTTAAAATTTTCTCCCAGCTTTGATGGACATTAACAAGAAGTAGTGCTTTTTTTCTAAAAAAAAAAAAAAAAAAAAGGTGCCGGAACTCTCACACGTCATACAACCCGCCTTGCCTACCCTACAAGGTTCCATCCAAAAAAGGTGACGGAACTCCGTTCTGGGCGTTCTATGAGAAAAAAAAGCCCTGACAAGAAGTAACAGAGTATGTTTAAATATAGGTTCTGCTGATTTGGAGAACTAGAACAATATTTTTGTTTTTGGCAATGTTAACTATTATGCATGCAAGAGTTCATACACAGCACAGCCACAAATCCAGTAAATATTCATATGATATATATTGCTGTATTTGTACCTGTAAAGCAGGCATGCTACCAAACTCCTACCAATTAAATATGCCCAGTAGATAAGCTTTGGTCTTGGCTGTTCTCTCAACAAAAATTTCGGAAAAATAAGTAAAAAGTTTGCTGCTCTGGTTGATGCAAATGCATCTTATCATTTTTTTACGTATTTATTTTATTTAAAGATCAATCTTCTGGAGCCTCTCCTAATGCAAACTCTGGTATTCATTATAATGTCATGAACATCCCTCTATATCCTTTATGAGAATGGGAGACACAGACAGACAGAGTGTATGTAGCTGGTTTAATTCAGTGCTAAATTACTGTACCCAAGATACACCGATCCCCCATCTGTATAAAACATGCTTAGATGGGCTTAATTCATAAAAGTAACCATTTCAGAATATCACATTTGACTGAAAACAGAGATTCAGACAAAAAATAAATAAATAAAAACATTCCACCTTCAAGCAAGTTTAGTAGTACCAAAGCTATGTATATTTGCTTTACAAGTGATTGTTGTATAAAATTGAGAAGCTGGGATTTCATGGCTCTACCTGACTGGTTCTAGTGACTGAGAAAAAGGAGAAGGGAAAAGCAGCTGAAGGAGTTGCAGAAAACTAAGATCATCACTGAGATAACAAATTCATTAGAATAATATTGCATACAAACATTTTCCAGAAATACTCTGATACAGATTTTTTTTGTTTTGTTTTGTTTTGTTTTAGAACACCGTATCTCTGACTAAAAACACTTCTAGACACATTTTATAAGACTCTTTCAGGACACTCACAAGAACAGTTTTTAAAGAAGAAGAAGTGTGAAACATTCTAACCTTGATTTGTTCAAATTCTTCGGCTTTAGACACAATAGCAAGAATGTCACCTTCTGTTTTATGAGCATCAAAGAGTTCATTGAAAGTCTGCAAAATCAAGAAACATCAGGTTGCTGTTTAAAGCATTATTTACAAATACACTCCCCTTCCACCCACTAGACACTGAATAAAGATAGGAAGGAACAAATTGCACAGCAAATAGCAATTGCCGTTAGAAAAACACACACTCTTTTTAACTTTGAAAACAAATGCGCAGTTTTCATATACTATAATTTAAAATGTCAGATTGAATTCTGCTAAGTCACTGATTTCCAGAGGGTTTTTATCAAGGAAAAACAACAACCAACCTATTGATATTAAAAATAAATTTAAGCTACCCATACTGAAATGCAAACTGATTAATTATTATGGCAAAATTTTATTGGTATTAAGTCCATTGAAAAATGAAACAAAAATGGAATAAGATTAATTAGAATCTTCACTCATAGAATCTCTGAAATTCAGAAAAATAAAGGCCATCACTTTTTAGAAGTACATTGCAATTTCCAAAATATGTGCATACTCTATGTAGGTAAACATGCTAATAGACCTTTTATGAATATAAATGCTTCCTTTATATTATTTTATGAAATCATTCTTGTGATTTTAGAATCCTCCTTTATTACAGAATGTGAACTATAATATAGATCTGCAATTACTATCTCCACACTGCTGTTTTAGAGCTCTAATCAGACATAGGGTTACAAATTACTCCCTAAAGAAAGACAACAATGTTGTTAACTATAATACCATGCTTTTGCTTCATAATATACCAGATTATAGAGAACATTACCTCGATTGTGTTATATTTAATGTAGTAGTGGCTTGCAATTCTGCCTAAATCAGTTGAAGAAAAAAATCCAGTTCTCTCTTCAAACCGAATCATCCGGGCTTTATCCAGTTTTCGGCCAACTTCAATCACCAACTGTTCTCTGTGCTTCTCTAAACTTGGATCCATCTGAAATACAATCAGGAATTGCATGTTATGGATGGATGGATAGATTTATAAGAGAGAAGGTAAATATGATTTTGTCTTATTTTTTCCTACTCCTTCAGCAAAACACATAGCGATGGGTACATTTTAGTGGATTTTATTTGGGAATTAATAAAGATAAACGATTGATTGAGAATACTTAGAATTAAAATATACTGCTCAAAAAAATAAAGGGAACATTTTACCATGGAACTGAAGGGGTTTGCGTTCCCTTTATTTTTGTGAGCAGTATATTTATTAAGTTAATCTGATCCTCTTATGGTGATACAATGTTTAGAATACCCTAATTTTTGGAGCCCAAAAGGAGACAGAAAATCTCAAGGTAAATTAAGAAAAGAATGGGTATAATTATAGGTGATTTTTGAGGGCTAGTGCCTTATTAGTCCTAACACTTTTGTTCTCAAAGATACTGGATTTTAGGCTTTCTCTTTAAGAGTGAATCCATCCTTGTGAAATAGTGAGAAGTGAAATCTTTATTTGCTATTTGTTTCTGGCAGACTTAGGAAGGCCCTGTCTCCATTTATTTTCTAGTTACAATCAGACACAGTTGCAAGATCCGTGTATAAACTTAACACTAAAACTTTAGATTATAGAACTAATATTCTTTTTCTTTTTGTGCCTGGTCACTCTGAAACGGGGGGGGGGGGCATTTCTCTTTATAATGCAAAGTAGTGTTATTTTCAGCAGGGCATACATGATAAACCTTTCATATTTAGAACTGTATGAGGAACTTTGAGCATTTCCTTTAGTCCTTACTGACTGAACACTTTGCATGTGTGAATACCTATTCTATCTATATTTGATGACAGACTATAATGACTGTGTTATTTGTATTTCATTTTTATGTAAATCTTAACATTTAACACTAAAAAAACTGGCAGAGATTGATAAACAAAAAATGCACATAGGACACACCAATGTGACTAATTTGATAGTGTTCCACATATTTAGCCTAACTGTTGAAAATATCACCTACCATGATGCCCCAGAAAAAAAAACTAAGGATGCTCTTTTACATGTTTCACGCTGAAGATTTTCAAAACATATAGGAGTTGCTGATCTCGGGAAAACCAATAAGGGCAAATATTTAATCTCCCATCAGGAAAGGATTACAGAAACAGAAAGCAACTTAGGTTTTCTGCACATTTTCTACCTGATAAGCTTTGTGACTGATGCCATATACTAATGGGTTTGCTCTCATCCGTACATAAAGGTAAGTGTAACTTATCCACTTTACTGCTTCCTCAACATTTGTCACTGTTCCAAGAGCAATCTGCAAGTGGGGAAAAATAAAAACAAATTTTCATGTTAAAAGGTTAACGTGAAATAAGGTTCACAATATTCCAAGTTTTATATGAGCAGAACTGAATATTCCAGTAGATTATTATAGCAAAACACTAAAAGATTCACCACTGAAGTGGTTGAAATGTACTTTTTTTAAGAACAAAATATATTCCTTAAGACTGCCATTTATTTATTTTTGAGATAGAGTAAAACATAAGTCAAATATGGAAAGAGAGGACAATTATGCGACATTGGACTGAATAGGGGAAACATATGTATATTTCATTCCCTTGTTTACTGTTTAGCTGAGAAGCCTTCTATCCTTAGTTTTCTGCTGAAGATAGGATTATATTTTTCTAATATACAAAAGCAAAGCACTTTTCAGATTGTCAAATTATATTTACTTCAGAAATCAGATTTTCCATTTTGTAATTACTATGATGGAATATATAAGCTCAACCATTCTGGATGCCTGAATTATGTACATTGGGCAAAAATTTAACACTCCATTTTATAAATAAAGCCAGTTTTTCTTTATGGATTCTTTCACAACAAATGACATTCTGAGAAGATTTTTCGAAGGGAGGGAGGAAAAAGGGAGGGAGGAAGACAAGCTGTTTAAATAAGGAATTGCAATCTATCCAAGGTAACTGATATATTTTATAATTTTATGAATTTGAAGGCTGACTTGCTGGAATATCACACAAAGGGTAGAATTAGTCCCCCTCCCCCCCAAAAAAAGCTAAATGCCTATACTTTCTCTTTGATAATCTTGTGCCATAATGCACTAGTTATCTATGTGGCCGCTTAGCATTGAAAATGAATACAATCAATTCCCCCACCCCTCCACACTGGAACATCTACAATTCTAAACATGCATTTAATTGTGGAAGGTAAGATCAATGAGTTCGGACAGAATCACAGCAAAAACAAAACAAAACAAAACCAGTAAATGCAAATTATTTTTCAAAATTCCACGAATGGACTTCAATGATTCTTTGTGGCTGATAAAACTTCCTGAAAGGAAGACAAAGTGTAATTGCCATTCCTAACTATATAGATCTTGTTGCATTTTTAAAATCTGCTCCGGCAGGAGTTCCCCCTTCTCCCACAGTATCTAGCTAACCTTACCTGACTTCAGAAAGTTAACCAGAATTGAGCCAGGCTATTACCTGGATAGAAGATGGGCAGAACATATCAAGGCCAAGAGAAAGACCAGGACTCAGCTGGTAAGTAAGTAAATGAGTGAATGAGTTAATAAACAAAAGAGAAGTTCTAGATAGTTATCAAAAAATTATATGGACATATCCAGGACATGCCCAGGAGTCAATTTAGACTTAAGTATCTTGCTCTGCAAGAACAAATGGCAAATCAGAGGGTGAAAAGGACTTCAGTAAAAAAATAAACTATAAGACTCTTGAATAAACAGACTTTAACATATAAACAAATGGATTCCACTTTGAAATTTATATTTAAACACAATTTATTTTCCTTGAATTTCTTTGACATTTACTAGATAATCAATCCTCATTGCTTACAAATGCCATTCAGCAAATTAGCTAAATTTAATATTCTGGCACCAAGAAACCTCACAGTAGAATGGAACTGTGCCATATGTCAATAGTACTTTCCTGTTCCAAAGGTCACAAATTATTTCTTTCTTAGTCTCCTTTTCATGTTTACTTGTGTCAGCCATGAACCTTGTCTCCAGTTTCCTATGTATTTTATAAGGATGACATGAAATTGTTAAATCTGAACCATCACACATCAGAACATTATCCTACTATCATCAGGGAAAGCAACTCCATGCACGTATGTATTTATTAGATTTTTATTCTGCCTTCCTTACTTTATGAGTAACTCAAGGCAATGATCATATTAAATATTCCTTCCTTCTCCTATTTTATCCACGAAAGCCCTCTGTGGTGGATTGGACTGAGAGAGTGACTGGCCAAAAGTCACCCAACTGATATGAAGCAAATTGCATCACTTCATTATCATGAAATGAAAAGTCAAATATAAGTTTGATAACTGAAACTATATATAGCACACCTCTTATACAATGTGAGTGCAGCTAAATTAAAAGAGATAGAAAACATAACTTGGCTAGAATATTATACTGTTAAATTTATTCTCATGACTCATGGGCATGTCTACCTGTTCAACACTTTAAGATCTATATGAATGCAAACAATATGTTTGCAGGGAATAATGACTTAGATCCAGATGTGATAAGACAATGCAATGCTACTATTACAGTTCACCCAATGCTGAGTAAGAACCTCAGCAAAAATTACTTCTGAAGATTTGCTGCCACCTGGTGTTCATTTCAGTGTGAGCTTTTAAGAATTTAAGTATAAGTAAGAAAAAGTAGAGTTAAACTGAAACTGTATGGAAATAACTGTCTACGAAGTTGCTAAGAGTTGAGCTCGGCTTGAGAGACACTTTATGTTATCCTTTAAGAAAATCACAAACACATATGACTGTAAATAAATCTATTGCAAACCAATGGACAGTCTTTATTGCAAGTATATCTAGAGATTCTAGTTAGATTATTTCTTGAGCGGGGAACTTACATATTTCTTTGATTTATAAACAACTGCTACAGTTGCATGGTTTTTCAAACTTTGAAAATCAACCTTCGGGAAACTTAATGCACCAGATTTTTTTATAAATAGCAAAATAATGTGGACTTTTGTTCCTTTTGTATAGTTCCTCAAGAATCTCAGTTAAGCCATAAAATCAGCTGAGCACCTAAATAAAGTTGTAGTGCAGGTGTGTCAAACTGTCACGTGGAAGCCGCGCCCACCCCATTGCCGGCAATGGCAAAACCGGCCCGGTACGTTGTGCGATGTCACGTGACGTCGCGAGTTTGAAATGCCTGGTGTAGTGAGAAACTTGGAGTTCTTCAGATAAATAGTGCTGAATCATAGTTTCCAGCATAATAACTTGTAAATAAAGAAAAAGTATTCAAAACAGAAGATGCCTGCCTCCTTTCGCAACAAAACATATACAGTTTCCTCTTTACAAATAAACAATGAAGACTGAGCGGGTGCAAAGACATTTCAAATGATAACATTCAGTGGAAGTTATGCAATATAAAATAAAGCTGAAATCTAGAATATAGTCAGTCAATTACCAAAATAACTAGAGAAAAATAATGTCTATATATTTGTCATTTTACTGACAAATCTAAAACACTGAAATATGCCTTTATCCAAATATTTTCCACATATGAACTATTCAAACATATGTATCAGCAAAGGTATATAGTTAAGAAAAACATGACTTAAGTTGAGAGAACATTATAATGAAAGAAACCTTTACAAAAATAAGTATATATTATGTATATACAAACGTTTCAGTCAACATTTTTATATTTGAGGGGGAAAAAACCTGCACAGAAGGCAAAATATATTTTTTTTAAACGGATACAACATCAATTATTTTCTCCAGTGGACTATCATCCTTTTTAGTTTTCCCAGATTGCTTGCTTTGGAATGCTGAAATGGCCATTTCTTTTCTCCAACACATGCATACCAGCTGTTTTAACATTTTATGTCCCAGCTAAGCAATCGTCTATGCACTTATTGTTTTTAAATCATTATCTTTGAACCTTGGTGTCACAGAGGAGAGTTGGATCCAGCCTTTGTGTTATTTCAAGTAATAAATGCAACACTGATAGCCAGTTTGGTATAGTGGTTAAGGCATCAGGCTAGAAACCAAGAGACTGTGAGTTCTAGTCCCAACTTAGGCACAAAGACCTTGGACCAGTCACTTTCTCTCAACCCTAGAAAGAGGCAATGGCAAACCACTTCTGAAAAACCTTGCCAAGAAAACTGCAGGGATTTTCCAGGCAATGTCTGAAAACTGCACAGGATTAAAGGTAAGGAAAGTCAACTCAACACTGCAGATGTTTTCTAGTTATGGCTTCTTTCCACCCTACCACCCACTATCTATATGCNCACGGGAGTAGGCACCTTGCCTCTAGCACGGCAGGAGCAGCTGGGTCCGATGACGCGTAGCAGAAGCCGGATGCTAGCAATTGACACACACACTTTATAAGGGTTTCTCCCAGACTGCTGTTTTAACGCCCTGATGATGTCAGACGGGTTCTGACGAAAGCTTGGCTCAGTAAATTTTTAAACTTTTATACTTTACTTCCAGCTTTGATGGACATTAACAAAAAGCAGTGCTTTTTTTCTAAAAAAAAAAAAAAAAAGGTGACGGAACTCTCACACGTCATACAACCCGCCTTGCCTACCCTACAAGGTTCCATCCAAAAAAGATGCCGGAACTCCGTTCTGGGCGTTCTATGAGAAAAAAAAGCCCTGACAAGAAGTAACAAGAATATGTTTAAATATAGGTTCTGCTGATTTGGAGAACTAGAACAATATTTTTGTTTTTGGCAATGTTAACTATTATGCATGCAAGAGTTCATACACAGCACAGCCACAAATCCAAGTAAATATTCATAAGATATATATTGCTGTATTTGTACCTGTAAGGTACACTCCTACCAATTAAATATGCCCAGTAGATAGGCTTTGGTCTTGGCTGCTCTCTCAACCAAAATTTCGGAAAAATAAGTAAAATTTTTGCTGCTCTGGTTGATGCAACTGCATCTTATCATTTTTTTATGTATTTATTTTTATTTAAAGATCAATCTTCTGGAGCCTCTCCTAATGCAAACTCTGGTATTCATTATAATGTCATGAACATCCCTCTATATCTTTTATGAGAATGGGAGACACAGACAGACAGAGTGTATGTAGCTGGTTTAATTCAGTGCTAAATTACTGTACCCAAGATACACCGATCCCTCATGTGTATAAAACATGCTTAGATGGGCTTAATTCATAAAAGTAACCATTTCAGAAAATCACATTTCACTGAAAACAGAGATTCAGACAAAAAAAAATAAAATAAAAACATTCCACCTTCAAGCAAGTTTAGTAGTACCAAAGCTATGTATATTTGCTTTACAAGTGATTGTTATATAAAATTAAGAAGCTGGGATTTCATGGCTCTACCTGACTGATTCTAGTGGCTGAGAAAAAGGAGAAGGGAAAAGCAGCTGAAGAAGTTGCAGAAAACTAAGATCATCACTGAGATAACAAATTCATTAGAATAATATTGCATACAAACATTTTCCAGAAATACTCTGATACAGATTTTTTTTAATTTTGTTTTAGAACACCATATCTCTGACTAAAAACACTTCTAGACACATTTTATAAGACTCTTTCAGGACACTCACAAGAACAGTTTTTAAAAAAGAAGAAGTGTGAAACATTCTCACCTTGATTTGTTCAAATTCTTCGGCTTTAGACACAATAGCAAGAATGTCACCTTCTGTTTTATGAGCATCAAAGAGTTCATTGAAAGTCTGCAAAATCAAGAAACATCAGGTTGCTGTTTAAAGCATTATTTACAAATACACTCCCCTTCCACCCAGTAGACACTGAATAAAGATAGGAAGGAACAAATTGCACAGCAAATAGCAATTGCCATTAGAAAAACACACACTCTCTTTTTAACTTTGAAAACAAATGCACAGTTTTCATATACTATAATTTAAAATGTCAGATTGAACTCTGCTAAGTCACTGATTTCCAGAGGGTTTTTTATCAAGGAAAAACAACAACCAATCTATTGATATTAAAAATAAATTTAAGCTACCCATATTGAAATGCAAACTGATTAATTATTATGGCAAAATTTTATTGATATTAAGTCCATTGAAAAATGAAACAAAAATTGAATAAGATTAATTAGAATTTTCACTCATAGAATCTCTGAAATTCAGAAAAATAAAGGCCATTACTTTTTAGAAGTACATTGCAATTTCCAAAATATGTGCATACTCTATGTAGGTAAACATGCTAATAGACCTTTTATGAATATAAATGCTTCCTACATATTATTTTATGAAATCATTCTTGTGATTTTAAAATCCTCCTTTATTACAGAATGTGAACTATAATATAGATCTGCAATTACTATCTCCACACTGCTGTTTTAGAGCTCTAATCAGACATAGGGTTACAAATTACTCCCTAAAGAAAGACAACAATGTTGTTAAATATAATACCATGCTTTTGCTTCATAATATACCATATTATAGAGAACATTACCTCGATTGTGTTATATTTAATGTAGTAGTGGCTTGCAATTCTGCCTAAATCAGTTGAAGAAAAAAATCCAGTTCTCTCTTCAAACCGAATCATCCGGGCTTTATCCAATTTTCGGCCAACTTCAATCACCAACTGTTCTCTGTGCTTCTCTAAACTTGGATCCATCTGAAATACAATCAGGAATTGCATGTTATGGATGGATGGATAGATTTATAAGAGAGAAGGTAAATATGATTTTGTCTTATTTTTTCCTACCCCTTCAGCAAAACACATAGCGCTGGGTACATTTTAGTGGATTTTATTCTGGAATTAATAAAGATAAACGATTGATTGAGAATACTTAGAATTAAAATATACTGCTCAAAAAAATAAAGGGAACATTTTACCATGGAACTGAAGGGGTTTGCATTCCCTTTATTTTTGTGAGCAGTATATTTATTAAGTTAATCTGATCCTCTTATGGTGATATAATGTTAAGAATACCCTACTTTTTGGAGCCCAAAAGGAGACAGAAAATCTCAAGGTAAATTAAGAAAAGAATGGGTATAATTATAGGTGATTTTTGAGGGCTAGTGCCTTATTAGTCCTAACACTTTTGTTCTCAAAGATACTGGATTTTAGGCTTTCTCTTTAAGAGTGAATCCATCCTTGTGAAATAGTGAGAAGTGAAATCTTTATTTGCTATTTGTTTCTGGCAGACTTAGGAAAGCCCTGTCTCCATTTATTTTCTAGTTACAATCAGACACAGTTGCAAGATCCGTGTATAAACTTAACACTAAAACTTTAGATTATCGAACTAATATTCTTTTTCTTTTTGTGCCTGGTCACTCTGAAACGGAGGGGGGGCATTTCTCTTTATACTGCAAAGTAGTGTTATTTTCAGCAGGGCATACATGATAAACCTTTCATATTTAGAACTGTATGAGGAACTTTGAGCATTTCCTTTAGTCCTTACTGACTGAACACTTTGCATGTGTGAATACCTATTCTATCTATATTTGATGACAGACTATAATGACTGTGTTATTTGTATTTCATTTTTATGTAAATCTTACATTTAACACTAAAAAAACTGGCAGAGATTGATAAACAAAAAATGCACATAGGACACACCAATGTGACTAATTTGATAGTGTTCCACATATTTAGCCTAACTGTTGAAAATATCACCTACCATGATGCCCCAGAAAAAAAAACTAAGGATGCTCTTTTACATGTTTCACGCTGAAGATTTTCAAAACATATAGGAGTTGCTGATCTCGGGAAAACCAACAAGGGCAAATATTTAATCTCCCATCAGGAAAGGATTACAGAAACAGAAAGCAACTTAGGTTTTCTGCACATTTTCTACCTGATAAGCTTTGTGACTGATGCCATATACTAATGGGTTTGCTCTCATCCGTACATAAAGGTAAGTGTAACTTATCCACTTTACTGCTTCCTCAACATTTGTCACTGTTCCAAGAGCAATCTGCAAGTGGGGAAAAATAAAAACAAATTTTCATGTTAAAAGGTTAACGTGAAATAAAGTTCATAATATTCCAAGTTTTATATGAGCAGAACTGAATATTCCAGTAGATTATTATAGCAAAACACTAAAAGATTCACCACTGAAGTGGTTGAAATGTACTTTTTTTTAGAACAAAATATATTCCTTAAGACTGCCATTTATTTATTTTTGAGATAGAGTAAAACATAAGTCAAATATGAAAAGAGAGGACAATTATGCGACATTGGACTGAATAGGGGAAACATATGTATATTTCATTCCCTTGTTTACTGTTTAGCTGAGAAGCCTTCTATCCTTAGTTTTCTGCTGAAGATAGGATTATATTTTTCTAATATACAAAAGCAAAGCACTTTTCAGATTGTCAAATTATATTTACTTCAGAAATCACATTTTCCATTTTGTAATTACTATGATGGAATATATAAGCTCAACCATTCTGGATGCCTGAATTATGTACATTGGGCAAAAATTTAACACTCCATTTTATAAATAAAGCCAGTTTTTCTTTATGGATTCTTTCACAACAAATGACATTCTGAGAAGATTTTTCCGAAGGAAGGGAGGAAAAAGGGAGGGAGGAAGACAGGCAGACAGGCATGTTGGCAAGCTGTTTAAATAAGGAATTGCAATCTATCCAAGGTAACTGATACATTTTATAAAGTATAATATAGCTGAATTTGAAAGCTGACTTGCTGGAATATCACACAAAGGGTAGAATTAGTCCCCCTCCCCCCAAAAAAGCTAAATGCCTATACTTCCTCTTTGATAATCTTGTGCCATAATGCACTAGTTATCTATGCGGCCGCTTAGCATTGAAAATGAATACAATCAATTCTCCCACCCCTCCACACTGGAACATCTACAATTCTAAACATGCATTTAATTGTGGAAAGTAAGATCAATGAGTTCGGACAGAATCACAGCAAAAACAAAACAAAACCAGTAAATGCAAATTATTTTTCAAAATTCCACGAATGGACTTCAATGATTCTTTGTGGCTGATAAAACTTCCTGAAAGGAAGACAAAGTGTAATTGCCATCCCTAACTATATAGATCTTGTTGCATTTTTAAAATCTGCTCCAGCAGGAGTTCCCCCTTCTCCCACAGTATCTAGCTAACCTTACCTGACTTCAGAAAGTTAACCAGAATTGAGCCAGGCTATTACCTGGATAGAAGATGGGCAGAACATATCAAGGCCAAGAGAAAGACCAGGACTCAGCTGGTAAGTAAGTGAGTGAATGAATGAGTTAATAAACAAAAGATAAGTTCTAGATAGTTATCAAAAAACTATATGGACATATCTAGGACACGCCCAGGAGTCAATTTAGACTCAAGTAACTTGCTCTGCAAGAACAAATGGCAAATCAGAGGGTGAAAAGAACTTCAGTAAAAAAATAAACAAGACTCTTGAATAAACAGACTTTAACATATAAACAAATGGATTCCACTTTGAAATTTACATTTAAACACAATTTATTTTCTTTGAATTTCTTTGACATTTACTAGATAATCAATCCTCATTGCTTACAAATGCCATTCAGCAAATTAGCTAAATTTAATATTCTGGCACCAAGAAACCTCACAGTAGAATGGAACTGTGCCATATGTCAATAGTACTTTCCTGTTCCAAAGGTCACAAATTATTTCTTTCTTAGTCTCCTTTTCATGTTTACTTGTGTCAGCCATGAACCTTGTCTCCAGTTTCCTATGTATTTTATAAGGATGCCATGAAATTGTTAAATTTGAACCATCACACATCAGAACATTATCCTACTATCATCAGGGAAAGCAACTCCATGCATGTATGTATTTATGTATGTATTAGATTTTTATTCTGCCTTCCTTACTTTATGAGTAACTCAAGGCAATGATCATATTAAATATTCCTTCCTCCTCCTATCTTACCCACGAAAGCCCTGTGTGGTGGATTGGACTGAGAGAGTGACTGGCCAAAAGTCACCCAACTGATATGAAGCAAATTGCATCACTTCATTATCATGAAATGAAAAGTCAAATATAAGTTTGATAACTGAAACTTTATATAGCACATCTCTTATACAATGTGAGTGCAGCTAAATTAAAAGAGAGAGAAAACATAACTTGGCTAGTATATTATACTGTTAAATTTATTCTCATGACTCATGGGCATGTCTACCTGTTCAACACTTTAAAATCTATATGAATGCTAACAATATGTTTGCAGGGAATAATGATTTAGATCCAGATGTGATAAGACAATGCAATGCTACTATTACAGTTCACCCACTGCTGAGTAAAAACCTCAGCAAAAATTACTTCTGAAGATTTGCTGCCACCTGGTGTTCATTTCAGTGTGAGCTTTTAAGAATTTAAGTATAAGTAAGAAAAAGTAGAGTTAAATTGAAACCTAGAAAGTCTAGAATAAAGAATTGAAAAACAAAAGGCAGCAATGCAAACCCATAATGTTACCCAAAATAACTGTATGGAAATAACTGTCTATGAAGTTGCTAAGAGTTGAGCTCGGCTTGAGAGACACTTTATGTTACCCTTTAAGAAAATCACAAACACATATGACTGTAAATAAATCTATTGCAAACCAAATGGACAGTCTTTATTGCAAGTATATCTAGAGATTCTAGTTAGATTGTTTCTTGAGCGGGGAACTTACATATTTCTTTGATTTATAAACAACTGCTACAGTTGCATGGTTTTTCAAACTTTGAAAATCAACCTTTGGGAGACTTAATGCACCAGATTTTTTTATAAATAACAAAATAATGTGGACTTTTGTTCCTTTTGCATAGTTCCTCAAGAATCTCAGTTAAGCCATAAAATCAGCTGAGCACCTAAATAAAGGTGTAGTGCAGGTGTGTCAAACTGTCACGTGGAAGCCGCACCCACCCCATTGCCGGCAATGGCAAAACAGGCCCGGCACGTTGCGCAATGTCACGTGACGTCGCGAGTTTGAAATGTCTGGTGTAGTGAGAAACTTGGAGTTCTTCAGATAGATAGTGCTGAATCATAGTTTCCAGCATAATAACTTGTAAATAAAGAAAAAGTATTCAAAACAGAAGATGCCTGCCTCCTTTCGCAACAAAACATATACAGTTTCCTCTTTACAAATAAACAATGAAGACTGAGCGGGCGCAAAGACATTTCAAATGATAACATTCAGTGGAAGTTATGCAATATAAAATAAAGCTGAAATCTAGAATATAGTCAGTCAATTACCAAAATAACTAGAGAAAAATAATGTCTATATATTTGTCATTTTACTGACAAATCTAAAACACTGAAATATGCCTTTATCCAAATATTTTCCACATATGAACTATTCAAACATATGTATCAGCAAAGGTATATAGTTAAGAAAAACATGACTTAAGTTGAGAGAACATTATAATGAAAGAAACCTTTACAAAAATAAGTATATATTATGTATATACAAACGTTTCAGTCAACATTTTTATATTTGAGGGGGAAAAAACCTGCACAGAAGGCAAAATGTATTTTTTTTAAAACGGATACAACATCAATTATTTTCTCCAGTGGACTATCATCCTTTTTAGTTTTCCCAGATTGCTTGCTTTGGAATGCTGAAATGGCCATTTCTTTTCTCCAACACATGCATACCAGCTGTTTTAACATTTTATGTCCCAGCTAAGCAATTGTCTATGCACTTATTGTTTTTAAATCATTATCTTTGAACCTTGGTGTCACAGAGGAGAGTTGGATCCAGCCTTTGTGTTATTTCAAGTAATAAATGCAACACTGATAGCCAGTTTGGTATAGTGGTTAAGGCATCAGGCTAGAAACCAAGAGACTGTGAGTTCTAGTCCCAACTTAGGCACAAAGACGAACCTGGTCAGTGAAAGAGAGTTGGGATCTTTCTCCGTTACCGTTTGGTGAAGACTTTTTGGAACGGTTCTTTTGACGTCCCTAAAAGGTCCGTTACAGACTTTTGACGTGTCCTAATTTCCATTCCTTTCAGTTGAGTTGTGACGTCTACAAAAGATCAATACCGAAGAAAGGTGGGATGGTGGGTGATAGATATACGCACTTATTGCCCATTTTACCTATTGTTATGATAAACGATGATTCGGGCATATAGGTATCAATCCTGATCCCTACCCAGAGACTGGCAGAACTAGTTGCACGGTAACATTCTCCATTCCTGCCATGTCTAATCAAGGCAATCCTCTTCCATGTCTCATTCTAAACTAAGCTTCCCAAGATGTCGGCTTAACTCCAGAGCAAGTGGTCTTCCTAAGCACAACAAAGAAAACGCAGTTTCCAAATGGTGAGTTGTGAGAATTTCAGTTGAAGGCAAATTTTAGACAGCTTCTCTGCAACCCTTGGTACATGTTTATAGCTGCAAGTACTCTAGAGTGGAACCTCTTTTTAGAATTCCAGCTTATTCAGAACTGTAAGACACCTATTATTTTGTCTTTTAGATTCCCATTGAATTATCTCTTTACAAACAGTAGATGTGAAAGGTATTTTTTTCTTTTATTTCCATCCTTTTAATGCATTCATCACACTGATGCAGTATTTAAACGTTTTAGCGTTTAAACTGTTTTAAGGTAACTATATCTGAAGTAGTGTTTGTGTGTGTGCATGCACGCACACACACACACCCAAACACACATCTTAGAAAATATTTTTGTGCATGATCCCCACAAGGGCGTCTATTTTAGGTTAAAGAATCCATAACTATGGTTAGATGCTTACGGCACCAACAAACCATAGTGCATTGTAACAACAAGCTCAATTTCCCAAATAGTAGCTCGCATGGAGTCATAAAGACGCCATGACAAAATTATTAGCTGGCTGGGAAAAACCCAGTTTGTAAAAAAACAAGAACAGCTTAGCATAAAGAAAACCAAAAGGAGAGAAAACTTCAAAAAAGTATAGAAAGGGCAAAATATGGCAAATGAAAAGAGAATGCCATGGAAAGGTTCTAAAAGATGCTAAATACTGTACCATTTTGTTGCAGGTCCCAGTTGCTGAATTTCAAACATAAATGTTTAACTTCAATCAATCTTCCTATAACTTAAGGTAATTTCTGCCCTGTTGTCTGTATACCCAATTCTTAAAACAGCTGTTCAGGTAGTCTGATAGTACTCTGGGACTCTGATATGATTAGGCCAATTTCAATTAATGCCTTTCTTCTCATTTAAGCGTTAAATATCAGTGATGAGAAAATTCAAGAACAGCTTTTTCAAAGGTACAATGAATTGCAATAGGAAAAGGAGAGGTGGATGAAATATTTCATGGTATGAATGGCACATCTTTTGCAGGGATATTTATCTGAAAGCCTCAGTGCTGCACAAAACTTCTTCCACAAAACGATTCAGAGGCAAACTCCAGAACCATTCCAAACATTTTCCTACCAAACTGGAATCTCAGTGTGGGTAAATGGAAGGATTATCTGAACTGTGTTCAATTAACATAATTTTAATTGATTTTAAACTGAATGCTGATTGCATGTTTCATTTGTTCTTTCTCGGGCAGTATTGCCCACAAAATTTAACCTTAAATCTATTCTCCAGGAAGACTCCAAAGCCATTTTTCCCCCCTCAGGTCATTGCAAAAGCTAGTTAAGCAAAAAGAAAAGATATTTATACGAAGATTGGATCTGAAAGAGATAAATGACTGAGTTACAACCAAGGGAAATGAAAAACTTTTGTAATTGGCCTGACTTACAATCGATTTTCTGTAATCAAGCAAATAACGATCTTTCATGCCTTATCATGTCAGCAGGAAAAGTCATGTCCAGTGTTCCAGAGTATATAAAAAAATTATAGTTTCATGGCCCTGTCAGGGTTTCACACTTTTGCTTATCAGCATTTTCAGTAACACTAGCCGAGATGCATTGCAATTTTCACTAATATAAGTTTATTTGAAATCATTAACACACTTCAGCATTGACCCTCGGTTGTCAGAACTGGCACAGTTCCTGACCACTGAAGATTAATTTTATGCTTACTGTGCACTAGATCTTTTAAACAACAATTAAACTTTTTCAAAATACAAAATTGGGTTTTTGGGAAGGCCAAAGAAAAATTAGTTTTCATAGCTTTTCTTCTATGCAATAGAAAGAAATAGAAATAAGTGAAATCAAGTTGTTTCCGTGTGGGCAGCATTCTAATCAACACATATACATAATCTATATTCAAAATGAAAAGAAACGTTGAAAACAAGCATAGCTGCCTTTCTTTTCCGTTTAGTTCTCTGTTAGTACTTCTAAAATCACATTATTTTCCTGGAACCTTGGAAAAAACAAGTAATTAAAATGATTGGTGTAATCCAACATTGCAAGACTGCAGAGAAAAGGTGACCAAAGGAGGTTTACTGAATGAGTTGTCTCCTCGTGCAGTTTTGAGCATTTTATTCAATAGTTATCTCCATATCAATGCCGTCCATAATGAAAATGGACCTAACTGCAACCCTATCTACTTTGTTGTTCTATTTTCTCCCATGTCCAACCATATTCATTTACAAATCCAACTTTCAGGATATAAATATAACTGGTCCTCTCCTTCAATTGTTCCCAGCAACAGGTATTTCAGAACTATGCTAATTCTTATACAGTTAACATATTTCTCTAATTCTCATTTAAAACAAAGTAAGGCAACACCCATGATCACAAACTGTGAAATTGAATTTGTTAAATTAACTACATGAATTTCTCCTTGCATGATAAAAGTATGCAAGAAATATGCTGGAATAATGTTTTATTCACAAAACAATGTATTGTTTCTGTTGTTCCACCGTGGAAGGTTATTGAATCAGACATGTTTCTTCTGAAAATACTCCTTTGGCAAACCAAGGGTTTAGAATCTTTGTGCACCTATATTATACACACACACAAAAATTGCAACATAACATGTGATGATGGCATTGCAAATTGGCTCCCAACTCATCCTCATTCCCAAATGTTTCAGATTTAGGGCCAAGTTCTTTCTTTAAACTAACACTGTTTCTACCCGGCTCCATACCATACTGGGTCAACATGGGTTGTGCAAAGCAAGTGAAACAATCTCTTTGCAAAATACACTGGCATAAGGAAGGCATCACTTCCCTAAGTATTCAACTAGAGCCATTCTTCAGAAGACTTGGATACCTTAGGATAGGGATATAAGACAGGGATATAAGACAGATGGATAGAGAGAGAGACAAACAGTCAGATTTAAATTATCTTCCCTCAAAACCCACAGGAGTAAATTGGTTGTTTCAGCATCAAATTGCTTTCTTCTTAAATGCCAAATTTTGGGCCCATCAGGACGAGAGAGCAGTGGTGGGATTCAGCCGGTTTGCATCACTTTGGCAGAACTGGTAGCTAATTTTTTGTTCCGCAGGCCCAGAATTGACTTCCGGAAGCATCATCCACACAGAGAACCGGTTGTTTATATATTTGAATCCCACCACTGAGAGAGGGGCTTTAGAGATGAAGCCAATCTGTTTCTGTTTCATTTCTGGAAAGCTGTGTTAATTACTCCCATTTGGAGTTATGTACTTCTAAATTTGGGGTCTCTGGGGTAGACATTGACTCATGCCAATCAAATGCTTTTCTACCAGTGAAGTCTTGCTCAGAATTAGCAATCCACAAAATGATTTGAAAGGACAGAAAGTTCCAGGGAATATTAAAGCATTTCATTATTTTCTCTTGGGTCATACCAATCCATTTGTTCAAGGGACTGTCCAGAAATGTCCTTTAAGTAAATTGGAAATGATTTATGACGTTTACTTCTGAAAAAGCAATGGCGTCCCAACTGGGGTAATTTATTCTATTCCAGAAGACAAGAAAAACATTTTGTCCCCATTCTGCATATTCTAGTTTTGTTTTTTTGTTTTTGTTTTTTAAAAAAGAGGGTAAGACTTATCTTTCAAAATCAAGTGGTCTTGAAAAGCAAACTCTTAGAAAGAACACAACAGATTAGGATGAGCCAGATCTCCAGATATGGTGAATAACATACTCATTTCAGTATTATTCATAGAATACTGTCTATATCATTTCTTG
Organism: Protobothrops mucrosquamatus; assembly: GCF_001527695.2. Taxonomy (NCBI): domain Eukaryota; kingdom Metazoa; phylum Chordata; class Lepidosauria; order Squamata; family Viperidae; genus Protobothrops; species Protobothrops mucrosquamatus. The sequence goes on from NW_015386951.1 coordinate 256,501, forward strand.
ATTTTAGAAGTACACATAATTTCCCAGAAACAATATTGAAATACTCCTTCCTTTGAGGCATTATATTTCTTGTTTAATATGTTACCAGTGTCACGGCATATCCATGCAAAACAGTTTATGAAAAGAGTTACAATTTATAGATCTGAATATAAATAGCATTGTTTGCCCACTCCCTCCTCCATTTTATTTATACTATTCTTTAAAGGCCTGTATATATTAAGTATGTGGAATTGATTAATAAAACGCACCTCTGCATTCAAGTGGTCTGCAAGGCTTTCAAGAAACTGACTTTCAATTGGATTCTGCTGAGTAAGCAGAGTCAGATAATGACTGAGCTTCTCGTGTGATGTAATAATGACACCTTCTCCAAATTTATCAAACTGGGGCCGTCCAGCTCGACCAAATATCTGCATGACATCTAAAATTCCAAGGTCAACAAAGGATCCTCTTTTTGCAGCATAGATCTGTGTTCCCTGTTTGACAAAAAGTTAATAAAAATTAACATAAACATACATCATTATAAATCAGATGAGCTGGAGACCAAAATTAGGCAAATACAAAAGGCTTTGAAAAAGTGTACTTAAGTTGATCCTTTTATAACCTGTGATATATTTAAATCTTTACTATCCAACTTGGTTCTCCCAAAGGAGAGAGTCAGTTTAACAATCAACCTCTCCGAACACTGCTAGATAATTGGCAGCAGATCTTTCCTCTCCTCTTCTACAAATAGTGAAAAAAAACATGTTCCCTGACACTTGATGGATGTCTAATGGCCAAAATAGACAGAACATATGCTTTTACCTTAATGATGACTGCATGAGCTGGAAGATTGACACCCCAGGCTAATGTAGCTGTACAAACCAAGACTTTTATGTAACCACGAGAAAACAAGTTTTCCACCAAAGTTCTGTCTTGCCGAAGCATTCCTGCATGATGAATGCTGAATCCATCTGGAAACATTTCACGTAATTGCTTGTTTCTGGATTTCTGCACCTTTTCATTGGTAAAGGAAATACATACAAAATTAATACAGTGTTTACAGAAAAACACAGCAATTCAAGCATGTACGAAAACCACAGATTTTCCATGTGTGTATTAATAGGATGCAAACTTATGTAAGACCCTGAGCAAAACGGACATCTAAAATACTTTTAGATATC
>NW_015386951.1:258907-278117 GCF_001527695.2 Protobothrops mucrosquamatus
TATGATGAATGTTGTCCAATATGCAATTTGCCAATTGAAGAATCTTCCAATGCAACAGTGATTTGGCCAGGGAAGGGGAAAGGGGAAGGAGCATTATTTGTTTAAAAGTATTTATAGATTGTCCCAAACTGGTTGATTCTAGCCAGTAGTATTGTAGGCATACACCCGGATGTTGTAATGTCTATCAGCTCAAGAGCTATACTGTATGTACCTCACATTGTAAACATGGGTTCAGGACACCTTTTTTTCTTTGATTTCTCCTCCCCCAACCCCAACCCCAACTGTGAAGCATGCACCTGCCACATGTGCTTTTTTTCTCCATCAGTTGAGGATGGAAGACCAATAAAGTGGGCTGTGCTGGTTCACAGAGATATTTCTCTTACTTGTTCATAATAGTATTGCTTTACAAGCCTACTGGATAGATACAAGCCTACTGGATAGATGTGTGTGTTTGTGTATGCATGTGTGTGGTGTGTAACTACAGAAATAAAGAGGTTCTGGTTCTGGAATTCTGCTTAAGTGTGATGACCTAAAGTAGACTATAGATAGTCCTTTGGATACAGCAGCAATTGCAAATGGGATCGGGATAGTTGTTGCTAAGCAAAACACTCGTACACATGACTGCTCAGCGGTAGGTGTGGAGGTGTCTGACTGGATTGCCAGGAGTTTCATATTGCATAGTGGGAATTGTCAGGAGAAAAAGCAGCAGAAGAGACTTATGGGAACGACTTGTGATCTTCTGTCAGCCTTCCCAGCTAAACGTGAGAGGAAACATGGCAGATGGGCTAAAACTACTTTATTGCAAGGCTACATTTACATAATCTTGCAGGTCTGAAAGTACAAACTTCCCTCTAATTGTGACTGTTTGCTCCTTTAGGGCAGGTCCTTCTTTAATATCTTTCTCTGACTCTTAATGATTGTGGATCCCACCTCTCTTGTCTGATTGTTTCCTAAGCAGCATCTCATCTCTCTTTTCCCCAAGGTCACCCATGCATTCCTTCCCTGCTGCTTCCCCATTGACTTTGCTTGTGGGAAACCTGCAGGGAAGGTTGCAAAGAGCGATCATGTGACGATGGCTCGCTGCAAGGTTGTGATCATGCGACCAGGGGATGCTGCGATAGCTGCAACTTTGCAGACCGATCATAAGTCTGCCTTATTCAGCACCATTACAATTTTGCATGGTTGCTGAATAAGTGGTTTGTAACTTGAGACCTGCTATGAGAAGTCTAATAGGGGCTGATAAGCTGTGGGTGGTGTCACAATTTTGGGAAAAGGCTCACAGTAGACCACAAGAGATGGAAATACAAACAAGCACAGCTATCCACTAGTCAGCTGGTCTATTTTATATTGATGATGATCTCAGCAAACGTAGTTAGAGCGGTTGCCATCAATGGGCCTAAAAGAAGAATGAGCCTGCAAAGTTTCACTGTGCAAGAGCTTTTTTCTAAAAAATAAAGAATACATTTTTAATGCCTTCAAATCAGTCTTGTGGAGACCACTGATGTTCCTGTATCAAACGGCATCGAATCCCCCCCCCCCCCCATAGATAAGAAAGAGTGACTGATCCAACATCACCCAGCTGGCTACAACTCATGTTGGCTAGAACTCTCTCTGTTTCTAGCCCAGTGTCTTTAACCATTACACTAAACCTGCTCTGTATGGTAGTAAATAAATATCTCAAATATTTTTATTAAAATAAATATCTGCTGGATATAGATATCTATTTCATGTCTATCAGAAAAATTTACACAATACATATCATACATGTATGTGTGTACTCACAGACACATATGCATATATACACATACACAGCTACAGTCACATAAATATACATTACACAGAAGAGCATGCACACATGTACTGTATTCACTGAATTATTTTTAAATATCCAATCACAGAACTCAACTATGTTAAATATAGAATAGATACTACAGGAAAACACATTAGATCTCTGGAGTAATCCAGTTTTGGTAAATATAACATGCCTTATTCAATTATATGCACAACTATTATGCATGCAGACACCTTTCTCTATTTTTAGAGTAACAATAAGCAATTATGACACACAGATATCCTAAATCAAGGAATCTCCAAACACAGAAAATTCACTTATACAGAAAAACACAATCAAGAAAATATGTAGTAACAAGAAAGCCACAAGATGGCTCTCAATGCGTATTTCTCCCACTCTCTTTTTCTCAAACATACACAATGAGGCTATCTTATATATAGATTTTATGGAGCTATCTTTAATTGTATTCTGAAGTTATATTATAGAGAAGTGACTTACAGTTGAGTTAAAATAATGCTATTTAGCGTTTACACTTAACAAATTTCAATCATCTCAAATCTTATACCATTATTTCTAAATATAAGGATGGAGTATTTGTATTGTTTCTTTTCATTTTTATTGAAAAGTATTTACATTGAATTTCAAAAATCTTAGCATGCGTCTGATGATGTACTTTATGTACTTTTCTAATTTTTAGGGTAGTTATTACTTTTCTTTTTTGGAATTAATCAACTAATAAAATGTCTAACCAGCACTTCAGCCTTTTTTTTAATTTCAGGTATGGAGGGTTTTATTAGCTAAATATTCCAGAACCAGATGTCTAAGATTGGTACCACGAGATCTACATTTCCAATACAATTCCAGCACAATAACAAGAGAAATATTAAAAAGCCCTCTTCATTTTACTATTTCCACATAAGATTCATTTCAAGTCCATGAATAGTATTTATTAAGAATTACCTTTATGATGGTCTAAAAAAAGAAGTCAAAAATACAAAATACAAAAGAAAACAAAGCATTTCTACTGCATCGACATGTCCATGAGAATTTGGGTACATTGTTCTGATTTGCTTTTATTGTCTGCAAATGAAATAGCATCTATTGCCCTTTTATTGCCCTTATTTGGAGACACTACAGACTAACAAAAGTAGACTGGAAGTTCCAAAACAAACTATTCAGAGAAATTAGACAATTTCTATTTTATCAATTTAAGAATTTCAGGATCACAATTCTAGTTGCATGGGGACAGTGATATCTTAAAACAGCATTTTTCAGAACTTAAATGTTTTTCAGAAGTTCCCAGTATTTTCTGGGTGCATCATGAAACTCCCCCCACCCTTTCGTTTCCTAAGCCAATAGTACATTATGTCTGACGGTAGGTGTTTTTTTTTTTAATATCTCCCTCCACTGCATCATTTAGTTCAATTCAAATACATACTGTCAATTTATACTTGCATTAACATTAAAGATGAACAATTAAACAAGCCAAATTATTATAATTTTGTACTACATTTCAGAATATAACCTGTCCTATAAATTTTGACATAAAATTTCTCAAAGCAGTTACTCTTAGCAATTTATTTTCAACTGAAGCTTTCAAGTACTAAGGAGAATGCCAATCAAAATCACAAAGACATTTTTAAAGTGTTCACAGAGGAAGAACACCCTTCTGAAGATCTGGGAATATTCCTTCCCTAAGGTATGTGTATGTATGTATGTATGTATGTATGTATGTATGTATGTATGTATATCTCACACAAACACACACATACAGTATGTGTGTGTATGTATGCAGTGCTTTTTTTCTAAAAAAAAAAAAAAGGTGCCGGAACTCACACATGTCATACAACCCGCTTTGCCTACCCTACAAGGTTCCATCCAAAAAAGGTGCCAGAACTCTGTTCTGGGCATTCTATGACAAAAAAAGCCCTGCATGTATGTATGTATATGTATGTGTGTATGTATGTATGTGTCTCCCTTTAACTCTTTGTTAGCAATCCCAAAAACATTAGCACACATATATACATACATATACACACACATATACACACACACACTTATACGCATACATACATATACATACACACAAACATATATATATTTAGTTGTTTGCTTCTTAATAAATTCAATTTTATATAATCACACAGGATTGCAGAGGAATAGCAACAAGTTCACAAATAGCCAATGCATAAACTCTTTCTATTATTTGGATATATGGAAGGCAAACTAGTTGTCTGGCCTGGGATGCTGTATTAAACCGCAATATCACAAGAGGACTGCCATATGCAGGTAGTCCTTGGGTTAACGATGGTAACTGGGGCTGGGAACTCCATTGCTAAGCACTGGGGTGTGATGTTACATGACTATGCTGATCTACGATGATGGTTCTGGTTGCCATTGTTAGGTGAATTCTGTGCAGCTTTTAGGTGTGACATCATGAGATCACCATCTGCCACTTCTTCAGCTTCCCCATTGACTTTGCTTGTTGGAAGTCAGCAGTAAAGGTTGCAAATGGAGACAATATGACATGGGACACTGCAAAATCATAATTGCAAGCCATCTGTCAAGTGCACAAATCATGATCAAGTGACTGTGGGGACACTATGCTGGCCACAACTATGAGAAGCAGTCTCATCTCATACAGGAGGGCCTGTAAGAGCCATGGTGGTAGAATAGTTAGAATGCAGTATTGCAGGCTAACTCTGCTCACTACTAGGAATTTGATCCTGACTTGCTCAAGATTGACTTAGCCTTTCATCTTTCCAAGGTCGGTAAAATGAGGACCCGGATTGTTGGGGGCAATAGGCTGACTCTGTAAACTGCTTAGAGAGGGCTGTAAGGCACTGTGAAGTTAAGTGCTATTGCTATTGCTATCTCTCCTCTCCACCCAATGTTGACTGGATCTGGCCTCAGAGAATGTAAGAGAACTACCAGCTGCTTCCAAAGGATATCATAGTTGATGTTATCAAAAGCACTGAGAGATCAGGGAACATGAGAATGGATGCACCTTATCCATCCTAGCTCTGCTGCAGGACATCAACAAGCATGACCAAGGCTGTCTCAGTACTAAATCCTAGCCTGAAACCTAAATGAAACAGGTTGAAACTTGTCGATAGTTGTAGAAATGTACCTCAATATATATGGGGTAAGAACAACTAGTTCTTAGTGTAATACATACATTAAACGTTTCCTTTTCATACATTCATTACACTGTTTTGTAAAAAGCAAAATTTAGTTGCTGTGAACATTTATAGCAAACGTATACAAAAGGTTACTAAAAGCAGCAAGCTGCTGAATGATTAAACAAGATTATATCTGAATCAAATCTTTGATATATATTTTGTTATTATCCTTTACATAAGTGAGCCAAATTTTGATAGGAATTATAAATTATTCTTTTCTGAAAACTTCAGTGGATGAAAGCATTGCTTTTGTTCATATGTCTCACTGGGCAGTGAAATATCTCCATTAATTATCTTTAATGAGAGAGCAACTAAACGACTTGAGGAACGAGCCATCACTTACAAGAAATATTAATCTTTTAGTAAGATGCAGACATTACTGAACAAATTTATCTTACTTAGAAAAGCATGTCATGAAGTACCAATAAAAAGAAAAATCAGAATGTACTCAAATTTCTTCGTGAAATTTCATCAGTTGACATAACATAATAATATAAATTAGCTATGAGTGACCTTTGGTTTGCATTGTAGGTGGAAAGAAATAAGAAAATAAAGAATAAGGATTGGGTAATTGAATAAGGCAGACATTTTATTAGCTTTCTTTTAGTTGGTTTAGGTAATGAGAACAGGAACTTAAGCCTTAGTTTGGTTAGCTTAAAGTAACTATAAAATTCCTGCAACTGCTGGCAAGCTTATGAAGAAAAATTGTAGCAAACAACTTTGATAAAGTTAGAACCCTATATCCTTATTCCTTTTAAGGGATGTATTTCAGCTCCATTCCACTTTGGATGCTAATTTAAAATTCTCAAGCTCATAAAATTTCTCCATTGTTGTCTTTCTCTGAAAAGAAGACTATATTTCCCTCCAAATAAATTTATATTAAAATGGGAAGAGTTACCCTTATTTTACTGAAAATACTGCAATGGGGTAGATTTATTTTTCTGTTTAATTTTGGGGAGTAGGAAAGTATGTAGGTGAGAATGCACACATTAATTCTGAGTGGCAATATTAAGTCGCTGTGCTTCTTGAACAAATAATTAAGAATAGCAGCAAAAACAATTGTCTTATTTTCAGGGAATATTTCTCTTTTCCTGCTTCTGTTCTTATCCACTGTTGGATGAAGGTTTCTTCACTGATGGTTATGAATCATAATCTGCCACACTGGTATAGTGTGGGTTCATAGACAGGTATTTTATGACTCCCCATCTAGGGGACAGTGTCACCCAGAGAGCTTCCGTGTCTAAGGCAGACTAGAACATGGCCCACTAACTCCTATTCCAGCATGTTAAATTACTATACCACATTTATTCTTATAAATTCTTACAATATCTGATGAGAATTTGTACATAAATGGATCTTGTTTTAATAAAGCAAAACTGTCACTTACTTGTTTTTCTGATTGTCCATAATCAGGACCCTGAGTTGGTAAAAAATAGCAAATATGACCATTGTTTTTAGCTTTTTCACGAAGACCCATAGCAGTTCGGACTGTGGCATTTCGAGCATGAACGAATACCATCACCTTGACACAAAAAAGATATAATGTATGTCAGTTTTGTATTTATTTTTCTGTAACAAAAAGTTTGTGGGCATCTTTAAGCTAATTCTTCTAATGTAAAGAAAGTTAACAATGGTGTTTCTGATACATACCTACATGAATATGAATAAATAGCAATGTAAATATGTTTATACAAGCTTTTAGAAATTATAATATACAATTGGCTTTTAGAGAGAAATAGAGTTATAATGTTAAGAAAGTGTATCATATGAATAAAAGATGTGTAGATTAGAATACTTTTAAGAATTTATATAATGGAGTGTTAAAATTATCCCTGACACTCCTAAAATGTAAAGCATAATCATGTGCACATAAAACTGAGATGAAATCTCAAGTAAAAATAGATAACAAAGTATTCAGCCTGAACACTGGTATGCATACTGAGGTCTCATTAAAGTTAAATGGTTTTTAAAAGTATAAAGACTACAATACTAAAAATGCTCCATACTAATACTTTTGGGGCTGGTGAAATGTCACTTTTGATCCTTGACATTTCCATAGACAGAGCTGGAATGCAATTTAGGGGTCCTCCAGGACTTGCGGATCTTTCTCAAAGAGCAGGTCCATGCCTATTGGACTTTTACACGGATTCATCATCCACATCCACATTCTGGACAAGGTGGCCTTGCTCACTTTACTCATGCCTTAGTCACTTTTTGGTTGGACTGTGCTGATTATCCCATTTTTAGCCTTATGTAGCATGGAAATGGGTTGTTTGTGGGACTGCCTCTCCGTGAGAGTACTTGCCTGTCCTATCAAGTTGGAGTGAAGGAGCATGTTCCAGGTTCTTACCGTGAAATATTGCCACCCAGTGAGACCTAGGAAGTGTATTTTTTCTAACTTTGCCCTTACCCTGTGGCAACCTTCCCACTGGCAACTTTTCGTTTTCCAGAAAGCCACAAAGACCTGGTTTTTCTCCCAGGTGCTAAGGTAGAGTGATGAGAGCCTGTGGATGTTGACTGAGTCATCCTAGGAGGCCCATTGAAGCACTATGTTTAGTCTTTTATTTTTATCGTTTTATTGCTTTGTGGTTTTAATTTTTGCTATGAACCCAAAGCTGTGCTCTAAGATGGGTGCCCATACAATTTTTTTCAATAAATAAATAATTCTCATTAGGAAGTACGTTTAGAAGAAGGGGACCTTCACTAGAATAAAATCATCTACTTTCCAATCACAACCCCAAGAGCCAGTAGTTGGCACCATATCTTGTAGCAATGGATTCTTAAATCAATAAGCAATACACGAGAAACAGCTTTTGTCTGACTTCAACCTGCTACCAATAAATTTCAAGGAATCACCCACTGTTCTAACAATTGGAAAAAAAGGAGAAAATGTATACCTATCCACTTTTTTTTCAGTAGACATATTTTTTTGCCAGCCTATAAAAGGAGAAGAATTGTTTCTTTTTTGAAAATCAAAGCTGTATGTAGAGAGTGTTAAAATTTGGGAATTCCATTATCTCATACCCAGATGGGGGTATGTGAATAGCATCAGTTCCTGCATTGGCAAGGAATTCAGCGTATAAAAGGCAAGCCTCATTTATCATTACTTCCAAAACACAATATAAGGAAGAAAAAAATAGAGCATGCATTGGTCCAAGACCAACACAATTCCCCCCCCCCCCAAAGGCATCCCTTTTATTCAGCCTATAAAATGAGCTCAAAAAACAAAACACCCACAGATAGAAGAGGGTTAACACAGGCTGTCCTAACTATGTCAAGAGATATTTTTTTTATTTCAGTGGCTAACCTCTATGCATTACATTATGCAAATAAGTTGGAAAAAGTAATTTGGAATAGAGAAAAGTGGTTCCACAGCTACAAGCTGTGTAATTAGATCTGTACTCTGAAGTTCAAAGCTAGCTCTGGTGTCTCAAGAGCCGAGAACTCGTGTAGCTTTTTTTCAGGAAAACTAAACTTTTAAATGACAAAATATGCAAGCAAAGCACAAAGGAAATGTCTCCAGGTTAGCACTACAGAATATTGGGTGGGTGGAGAAAATTTTGTTTTTTAACTAGTCATTGGTGTATAGAAATAATACCATAATGATACTTTTTATAAGAAGAAGCCATCTTAAACTAAAACATTTCAAAAATCTCTTTACAAATATACGACAGAAATTCAGTTTTGAGTGCTATGGTGTACAACTTATCTCTAAATTATTTTACACTGCATGAGAACAAAGACTCCTACTACTTAAAACATCAATCACATAACTTCCACTAAAATTCTCTTCTGAATGTGATCTCTTTGATTGATGGGAGGTAGAAGTGTGCAAAACATTTCAAATTCGAAAGATTTTATTTTGAATTTGAAACTCCCAGCTCAAAATGTGCATCTTAAAACCAAAGCAGAAATGTTTCAAGTTTGAAATGCTTCCAGGATGGTGAATATAAATATTAACTTTGGAACATAAAATAGGGCAGTTTGAATATCTGTAGGAACAAGCTATCTTCACAAGTACCCCAAGAGGCTTGAAAATTCAGTCAAAATCTTTGTAACTGTATGACATGGAACATTTCTGCTGTATTGTTATAGTGATACTCCAGCTTTATATTAACAGTACAGCTGTCGTCCCACTGAAAGTTTTCTCCTATCTATCAGCTTTATCATATATTAATAAACAGATAAGGTCATGGATATTTGGCATATCAGTATCTTAAGCATACAGGAATTCTACACTATTGTTGATATAGAGGTTAAAAAACCTTGGAGTAGAATAGAACCCTGTGTAATAAATTTATGGGCAGGTATACTCTGAGTTAAAGAATCATTTATGCCTCTACATGTTTTGAAGTGAGTGACTGAGTAGAGCATAGAAGTAAAATTGTGAGCGCAACATTTAAAGTGGCCAATTTCTTCCATAAATGTTTCTCTTTATGGAATCAAACATTGCACAGAGATCTATGAAGATGGGAAACAGTTGTCTTTAATTACTTGTTTTGTTGATTGCTGGTATAAAATAAACAAAGTAAAAGTGTTATTTTACATGTGGAAACAAAAAAGAAGCATCAGAGAAATATTTATGCTACAATATACTTGATCTTTTATTTAATTGAATAGATGACTTATAACTAAGGATTGTTTTTGCAAACGTGCACAGAGAGGTTAGGCTATATATGACTTCTGTGGCATTTTCCTGAAAAGCTAATTTCAGAGTCAGAGGTGGTACTATGGAGTTCCCATTAATGGTTAATGCTTTTATTCAAATTTTGGAAATCCTCTCCCCACACCGTAGCTTTTTCTATTTAGTAGGGCATCCATATATAAGGATAATTATTTTGGAGGATTGGCATAGCAGAAGTATAAAAAAACCACTTTCTTTCAATCCCTTTCCACGTCTGTTTTCCCGGCTATAACCTTATGCCAGACACTTGAGACCCTGATAGCTTAGTGCTTCTAATATAAATGAACATATATTTTACTTTTGTGATGGAATCTGAAATGCAGAGAGAATTGAGCATGTGTGCAGACATACTCCACACTTCCATGAATATAGATGAGAAAATACCACTGAAAAATCTGAAATTGAGCTCATAGGTCATATTTTTAATAAGTAGCCCCAGAATTAAAAAGGATTAATATTTATATTTTTTGACCCATGTATGCAACTTGTTAGTGGAATAATAATCTAAGAACATTTATTTCAAAACTTGACATCAGCTTTGAACCCTTTTCCATTACAACATTATTCATGCTCGTTGTAAATGATGAACATCTTTTTAACTGTGAACTTCCTTCAACCTCTCTGAATTCCAAAATCTTCCCTTAGAATCTTGGTACCTCGCCACCCAAAGTACACTCTTTACAAGTTACAGCCCCATTTCCTTTCAGTCCCATAAAATAGTTAGCTGGTAAGCAAGAAATCTTTATTCATTGTGCTGTGTAAATTTTACTCCTTGCTGTCTGGATTTACAGACCTGCTCTTCAACATTTGCTAAGGCATATAAATTGCAGCAAGCCCTGTGTCAGCTGATTTATCCAGGTGTCTTTTCTCTGGCTGATCCACTTGCCAACTTGGGAGAACAGCATACAAATGCCTACTGATTTGGACACTTACCTGCTACAAAGCTTCATTATAATTTTCTACACAAAATATAGGGTATTTAGAAAAATCTACAGGCACAGCATTACTAGCTCATATTGTCAGTGGTGATTTAGATAAAACAGCTGCTGGGAACTCATCTTTAATTTGGATATTATTCAGAAATTACCTGAGGATGAATGACATGTTACAAACATAACAAAAACGCCACAATCTCCTGATTTTAATTTGACATAAGTTACAAATTTGAATTTTAGCATACTAACAGAATTATTAAGTAGAATGAAAAATATTTCACCTTACTTTCCAAGAAAGGCTCTTTCACATGTCTTACAAACATGCATATTAAAATATAATAAATGCATTAAATAGAAGTACTTATTAGAACAAAGATAAATCAAGACTCACAATAAAATTAAAATGTTCCATTGCTATGATTTATGGACTTAAGATATTACATCTTTGATTAAAAAAATCAAAGCAATTATGTCTAACCATCAGTAATAACACCTATGTTTAACCTAAGTATTTGCAAATGTACTCCAAAAGCAAGACACTCTGTTGATCGTTACATCAATATTCACAGCCACATGCGAATCCAGTCTAGGTTGAGTTTCCCAATTAATGGATTAATCAATGTAATATGTATTTTTGAATAATGTTGCTGAATATTTATTTTCATTTTTTCTCATACTGGCATTGTCTATTGTGTTTCCCTTTTCATTCTATATTAGATTCAATAAAATGTGAACTAACCATAGTTTTCTTCCCATTCTGACACCACTGTCATTTCAGTTGCTATGTATGTCCTTGTTTTATTGTACCAAAGCAAGTATTTATCACCCATATAATAAAGTTCTCTCCAAAAACTGTATTTTCAAATTTTTTTAAACAGAAATCTTTAGTTTAAATTGTCAAAAGCTTTCTAAGCATCAAGAAATATTAAGGTAGTTTGTTTTTCATTGTTAGTCAAAGTGCTCTAATACATTAAGAACATTTCTAATATTATTTATTTTTTTAAAATGCCGTTATTATTTCTATAAGTAACTCAGAGTGGCGAACATACTACTTCCTTCTATTTTTCCATAGCAACAACTCTATGAGGTCAGTTGGACTGAGCAAAAGTACATTAACCACTACAACAAATTGGTTCTCTTATCTCTTAATTGACTCTTAGGCAAAAAACCACATTGGTCTTCATGGGTAAAATGTTGTAAAACATTTTTCCATCTTTCAGCTAAAATCATCGTGAATATCTTATAAATATTATTGAGTAATGATATTGGCCTTTATTTTTATTTTTTGGCAAAGTCAAAAATTATTCTTCTTTAATAATCAGTGCTATATATGCTCCAATTTAACTATCCAGTATCTTATTATCTAAAATGGAGTTCACGATATTTTGCAAAGGTAATAAAAGTTCACCTTCAAAAGAACTTGAAAAGAAGAAGATAATCTGTAAGGGACTCTACCTTTATTTATCTCCTTATAGCAATCCAAATTTCCTTTTTTATTATTGGTCCACTCATCATTCATCTTTGGGCATCTGTTAAGTTTGGTAGACTTTGTTTCTTTAAAAATTCTTCCCTTGTTGAAATTTCTTTTGTTTGTGCAATATATGCTACTGATGAAATATTCTTGAATATTTACATTATTGGTCACCATGGTTTTCTTGTTTTGTAAAACTTTCCAATCCATTTCCCTGGCTTATTTGCTGACTCAAAATTTATTTAAGAAAATTCAATTTTATTTCCATCTCTCTCACCATTAACATAGAACATTGATACTGTAAGAGTTTAAAATGAGGTATTTCTTCTCCCTGGAGATCTCATTAGTTCATCCTCCTTTACTTTTATATCACTTAGAATCCTTTCTATTTTTTGTCTATTTTTTGTTCAAACTTATTGTTCTGCTGAATAAATTGTCCTCACATGAATGCTTTGCTGGCATTCCATACTATTTTAATACCACTATTCTTACTGAAGTTCTTCTCAAAAATTCTTTTTACATTCTTCCACTATTAATTCACCTTTAGTAATATTTCATTTAGTCTTCATTTAGAAGTTCTAGCTTTCTTCTTGTATATTAAAGTCACTGGATTATGGCCAGAAAAATTCTTTGGCAATATTTCAGCTTTATTAATACAAGTATCCAAACTTTTTGAAAGCCAAAACATGTCTATTCCAAATTAAAATCAATGTCTTTGTGAAAAATATATTCTTTAGCATCACCATTTGTATGTTTCCATATATCAATCAATTCAAGATTATCCATTATTTCAAATAATATTTTTGGTAGTTTGCCTTGCATCATTTAGATCTGTTTTGTTGATGTTCTATAGTTGGACCAAATTAATCTCCTATTAGGCGCCAACTTTCATATAGTATCTCCATTCATTTTTCCATTGAAAAATTCATATTTATTTTTGTTTGGAGTTTAAACCCTTGCTCCTTATTAAATTAATCTACACTCCCACAAATCTGCCTTCATCATCAGATAATATTTTTGTTGCAATTGTGGATTCGTATACAAAATAACTTCATAAAAATCCTCTCCTAAGTTTTCATATATTTTTTTATCTTTCTTTTTATATGTGTTTCTTGTAAATAAATTACATAAACAATAAAATCTTTCTTTTCTGTGGGAGGGTATTTGCCCCATTTATATTCCTACTTTAGGCATTTGAACTTCATGTTTAAAATGCCTAACCTATCAATTTAAAATTTTTGAAATGTCTAATACCTCTGGTGCCTAATGAAATAGTTAAGGTGACCAACCGTCCTCCTTTAGGGAGGACAGTCCTCCTTTTGTAAGGTCTGTCCTCCCTCGAAAAGTGTCCTCCTACATGTCCTCCTTTTTGATATTTGAAGACTAATCTGCAGGACTTTTTTTTCTCATAGAACACTCAGAACGGCGTTCCGACATCTTTTTTTGATGGTTTTTTTTTCAACTTTTGCATGAGCTGTGCTACTCCCCCTATTGGCTTTTGAAAGCCAATAGGAATTGCTGCTGAGCCCGCCAAAACACCCGGACGGCAAACTTTGCACATGTAAGTTGTCTGCAGCGAAGGCGAATTGGCAGGAACTTTGCACCCCTCCCTACTACCCAACTACACCATCTCCTAGTTAGTTCTGAAGATATCTGGAGGAGACTGGAGCAGTAAGTTTCTCTTGATCTTCGGCTCTGCTAGGGCAATAATGGATGCGGGCGCAAGAAGCAGGGGTAATGCGGGTGGGGATGTGAGGGGCGGCAGCGACTGGCTGCCCCCCGTGTTGTGGGAGCCGTGGGGGCCCTCTCTACACGGGGCTGCGCAGGGTGGGCGGTGGTGCTGGCGGGGCAGCTGCAGGCAGGGTGTATTGACAGCGGGCTGCCCCCCGGGGCCGTAGCCGGAGTGGCTGGTGCTTTGGGAGCCGCGGGGCCCACTCTACACGGCGGGGCAGCGGTGCTGGTGGGGCGGCTGCGGGCGGGGGCGCGGCAGGCGGTTGACCTTCCATGGGCCGGGCCAGCTTTTATGATATTTTTTTCTTCAATTTATTTGTGTCCTCCTTTTCATTGTAAAACAGTTGGTCACCTTAAAATAGTATCATACCCAGTTTCCTTTGATATTAACGGTGTAGTTCCTTCCATTTGTATGTGCTCTAGTTCAATCTTCTGTGTTTCAAAAAAAATTCTTGTGTTTTGAATTGAATTAAGACAAAATAATCTTCTGCTTAAAAGTCAAAATCTCTCCTTCCAATTTAGCCCACCTAAATGGTATCTTCTTCTGCTTTGTCAGTCAGCAGGGTATATCTTTCTCTTATAGTAATGGTTATTTCTTTCAGTAGGATTACATTTGAATTACTTATCTTTAACTTTGAATTCAAGAGTTGTAGAATCTGGTCTCTTGTCCTCTACCCCCAAAAAAAATAATGTATAAATATGTCTCTTGAGACATTTCTTGATTTGGTGTATCTTGTATTAATTCTGTGGATGTTAATCCATTTCTGCTTCCATCTCTTCTTTGCCCCATTCCAAAAAATTATAAAAGTCTGAACTATCCTGTCCCTTACAGTTCTTCTTGGAGTGCCCTTAATTTCAAGCAAAATTACTTCCCTCTCAATCCTAATGGTGCCAAATCTAAATCTTTTTCTATTTCTTGGCTTATTGCTTCAGTAATTTTCCAAATTTTTATTTTTTAATCTAATTTTCTAATTTTTAATCTGTATTGCTAATTCTTCACATTTCTTATTCACTCTTTCCTCCAAATTCATCACTTTTTTATTCATTATTTTTTCCAATTTTACCAATTTCACTGATGCTGTTACATATATTGTGACAATCTTTCCCATATCTTCAAATAACCTTTGTAAAATCTCAGATGTAATCCCAACTGGTTGATAAGTAAACAACCCTCTTCTTCCCTCTTTATTGCTTCTCTAGAAGTGGCCATTTCACTCTGTCTTAATTTGTGAAAGACAACTTTAGCTAATTTCCCCCTTTTTTCATATTTCTTATTATCCTTTATTGCTTTTTTAAAATAATGACAACTCCTTCACAGAAACAGAAATACCTACATTGTTTACATACATACATTTACTAGGTTTTGGGAGAAAGTACTGTATTATATACTGTATAGTACTGTATTATATAAATATAATTTATAAGACAAAAGCTACATTATTCAGATGATAATATTCTCTTGAATTATCTATCCAATACTTGGAATTTGACATCTGGACAACTTTGCTGCAAGTTAATTTTTTTTAAGTCTTGATCTTTTTCTATTAAATATGTCATGGGCTATGGATCACTGACCAGATGGTCTTAAGCTGCTGCTCTAAAGATTCCTTCAGTATTTAATTAGTTGTAACCCAAAGATATAATTAAATAAATGTAATCAAATCCAAAGGGGGATCTGAAGGAAGTGGTGTGAGATAGAGGGGCATACAGAGTGCTGATCCATAGACTGGTCAAGGGTCAGACAGGACTGAATGGCTGATAATGACAATGACAATCCAAAGTGACTTAAGAAATAAAATTTGGTCAGATCCAATGTCCTTTAAAAGGCTTCACTGAGGTGCAAGCCTGATTCTTTCCATGACTCCTGCCTGCCTTTACACTACAAGGTGTCCACAGAATCCTTTCAGTCCCTGTAGGCTTCCTCGTGAGAACTGGCCATCTGGAGCACATTTGGGCAATCTCTTAGCTTTCTCCTTTCTCGGGAAAAGTCCCACAAGACCAGGAAGCTCACCTGATTGCCGTTCCAACCTTAGTGTTCTCTCTGCTCTTTTGGAGATGTTTAGTCTGCCATTTTCACCCACTGGATGGCCAATCATATACTCTGATCAGATTTCTGATACTCATCAACACATATTGCAAAGTCCACCTACTGCTCTTAATTTGTTAGTCTTGACAATTCGGGATAAAATGGTTAAGACTTAAACTAAGTAATCCGTCGAGTGTCGTGGTCTTACCGTCACCCCACCCTATCCCTTTTGTTAGTTTGTTGTATAACACTAAAAAAACAGTATAATTTACGTACGTACAAAATAAAGAATCTTGGTTTTCTTTTTTTATTATCTTTTATACAAATGACTTTACCAAAAGTTTAGCCCCTTAAAGCAGCGGAAGATATGTGACCATGGAAATTATTTGCTTTAAAAATGATATTTTAGAATAACTGATACTACTTTTATTGTTAATTAGAAGAAGAATGGTAAAAGAAGAGGTCCAATTGTCTACATTTCCTTAAAGTAGCTGATCCCGTACTTTGAGACTTGCTGATCTGCACATACACTATAATTACTAATTAATTATGGAATGACTTCATTAGCCTAAGAGAAAACATAATAAAAGCATGCTAACATAGAGCATATAAGCATTATATCTATATTCCTTTTAAATGTACTTAAGAACCGAATCAAGTATAAAGCTATAATAAATCATGAAAGCTGATTAAAATTGAAACATGTATCAAAGGGTCAGTAACGAAATCTCTCATGTCATCTGTTATTTCTGTTAGAATTGAAAATGTTTATAGCTTTTTAATTTTCACTATTCATTCCTATACAATTTGAGAGGTTAGATTAGATAGAAGGCCATTAAATAAACTCCCTCCCAAAAAGTAAATTTTTTCAGTAAAACTTGTGGAATTATAAAACATTAGATAGCATTCATTACTGTCAGCACAAGTATACAGTATCTATAATCATATTTACTATCCAGTACTTTCACAGCATTGATTGATCCCATCAAATTGATCCCTAGCAAATTCTGTAATCTTGTTTAAGGATCAGTTCTAAAAAACATGCTTAACAGCTTCAGATAATTGCAGAGACTATTACAACTTAGATACAATTTTAAGATTTCTGCCCATGAAAAACTGACAGGAATAGGCAACTTTTTGTAAGCAATAGCTACCTTAAAATTGATATGACCATGCCAGGAATGCTGTCTCTTTTTAGAAGTTGGTTTTCCAAACCAAAAGTTATCCATGGTATTCCAACATGGTCTACTTTCATTTTGGCCAAAACACCATAAATCACTTTTTCTTTTTCTTGAATTAACTTCCAGAAAACAGCTGGACTACTTTTAGAATGATGTGTTCTAAACAATCAGTTTTTGGGAGTAGGTTTTGCACACATATTAAATATTTACTTGATGACTGTAAGAATAAACTTCAATGTCTTTTTTGTGTAAACCAGTGGACAATTTCTTTAAAGTAGGCAACATCAAATCTTTTGATCTTAAAATTAGGATAATGCAATATCAATTTTTTTTCCTCAGTGATTGTTCAGTAAGGACTGATTGCAAATATTGTACTATGGGAGACAGAATTAAAGGGACAGAACAGTAACTCACATGGTTCATGTTTGTACCATTTTTGCAATACTTTAGGGTGAAGATAAAAATAATTTATGATACAATACTGGAAATGTATTCTACACTCTATTTGTATTAATGAATTATTAATATACATTGTCCATCAACACTGAGTAGACAAGCAATGCTATTAAAATATTTTTCCAGTGCCTGGAGGCGATGAAGATCTGGATGGAGGGATAAAGGTTTAAACTCAAACTTGCCTCACACATGGTGGATGTGGGTTCTCAGATCGTTAAGAATTGGAGATTTGCCATCTTTTTTCTGCATGGAACATGATATGTTTGCCACCTTAAGTTATTTGTCAAGGTAATATAATAAAAATAAATAAATAAATATAACTGCAGTTCCAGAGGTAGAACTGGTGCACTTTGGTGGGATAGGGTGGGGGTGGGGGTGGGGGCTAGCTCCTGCATGAAGAACAGATCTAACTCTAGTCAGGAAGACCTTTGTCCAGATTGGTCTTGTGTATCAATTGCACCCTTTTCTGGATCATGATTTCATTTTCACAGTCACTATGCCTTAATTACATTGTGTTTGGACTATTGCTATGCATTCTATATGGGGCTGCCCTTGAAGACCCTTCTAAAGTTGCAACTAGTTCAGAAAATGGCTGCATGAGAATTTCTGAGTGTGCTCAGTAGGAATATGACATCTTAGTTGCCTAAAGCACTTTGTGTAATTTCTGGTTGCCAGTGTGATTTCAGGTGAAATTCAAGGTGCTGGTTGTAACATATAAAGATCTTCAAGCAGAGGGCATGGAATTTTCAGGGATTACCTTTCTCCCACTGTTATTGCTTGCCCTGTAAGAATCAACTGAGTAGGCTTGTTCTGATTCCATCCTTAAAGGAAAGACATCTGATGGGTCTCAGGAAGTGTGCCTTCTCTGTTGTGGAATCTGACCTCTGCAATGACACCTCTCCAGAAATTTGTCCTGCCTCAATCCTTGGAACTTTTAAGCAAGTGTCTTGAAGACCTGGTTCTTTCCTGTTTGGATATGTTATTATCATTCCTTTTTGAGTCTGTGCCCTTACTGTTTGGTCGACTTTGTCCTTTGTTGAGTGTCAGTAACACTCTAGATATCTCTTCTCCTGTTTCATCTCCCTCAGCTCCTCCATAAACTATGGGGAGTCATGGGATCCACAAGAGAGAGATCACATAGGTATAATCCAATCCAAGGTCTCTACTGCCCTCATATTCCAAGCAGCAACCAAAGCTTTGGATGGACCATGCAGCAGATGAACAGGGAAATCCTCATCTCCCTCTGCACCCCTTTGGGTCCATCGGTTGCTGTGGGATGACCAATTTAATAGGACCAACCTCCCTGCAGTGGATAGTGTAAGAACTTGTAAGAATTTTAACATTTCAATTAAAAGAGATTCTATAAGTATTTGAATGGACAGAATTCCAAGTTTTCTTAACAAAAAAATCTGTCCAAGAAATTCACACGGTAAAAGTAAACTAATTCTGTATTAAATAGATTATCCTTAACAACAATTAACATGGTAAAGCAAGAATGCTGTTAGTATACATACATTGACTAATTCAAAGAGAAACCTACAAATAAGACATCACTTTCATTTGAGCACATGGATAAAAATAAAAGGCTGAATTCCCAATTTTTAATTTCCCAGTTGCAAAGAAGAGCTCAAAGCCAAGAAGCCTAGAATAGGACAACTAAAACATTTTCTCCATCTGTTGTAATGTATGCTTTCACAGAATAGCACCACTTTCCTATTTTATTTATTCCGTAGTATCAGTAATGCATGGAGC
>NW_015386951.1:278232-290588 GCF_001527695.2 Protobothrops mucrosquamatus
TTTGAACATGAAAAAAAGTGCATGACTACTGTTTTCACAGTCAGTATTAATAATACATTTGCATTTTTAACCTACAATATATAGCAAAATGCTATCATAAACAAAGGCAAATTATTGATAATTATTACTCTTTTTTACAATGCAAATAGTTGCTGTAAAATTGGTGTGTGTGTATGTATGTGCGTGTGAGATGATTAACAATACATTTAAAGCCATTTCTCCTCTACCTCTTCTGCTTTAACAAAACAATTAGCTACAATGAAAAGGCATGCTTAACTGAATGAATAAGCAATATTCTGATACTTTAAGAGGAAACGTTTAATTACTTGACTAGTTTATTACTAACTCTGATATGATTTATCTTGGGCTAAACAAACACATATTATAAACAGTTTTTCTCATGACAATATAAGAATAATAATAAATAACAACAACAACAACAACAACAAAGCATGGGAAGACAAAGCACTACTTGGCTAGTACCTTAAAAAAAATAGCAGGGAAAGCAGATAATAAGAAGACCTGGCAATGGCTAAGAGCAGGAAAGTTGAAGAAAGACTAATTATGCTGCACATGTCCAAGCCTTAAGGACAAATGCATACAAAGCCAGAATTGAGAAGAGTAATAGACAGTAAGTGCCACCTATGCAAAGAAGCTGAAGAAACAGTAGACCATCTGGTAAGCGGCTGCAAGAAGATCGCACAGACTGACTACAAGCAGCAGCATGATAAAGCAGCAACAATGGTGCATTGGAAGATCTGCAAGAAATATCATTTGTCTGCAAGCAAGAACTGGCTGTACCATAAAATAAAGAAAGTCATAGAAAATGAAGAAGTTAAATTGTCTGGGACTTTAAAATTCAAACAGGCAGGCACCTGCCACATAACACCCCAGACTTAACAATTGTCGATAAGACAGACAAAACATCTGGATAGTGGATATGGCAGTGTCTGGAGATAGCAGAATAGAAGAGAAAGAAATAGAGACGATAACAAAATACAAAGACCTATAAATAGAAATAGAAAGACTGTGGCAAAGACAAGCAAGGTTAGTACCAATAGTAATAGGCACCTTGGGTGCAATCCCAAAATAACTGGAGCACCACTTGAACACCATTGGCACTGACAAATTCGCCATAAGTCAATTGCAAAAGGTGGCCTTACTGGGAACAGCTTTTATCCTGCGATATCACTATCAAACATCCACATCTGCCTATCCCAGGTCCTTCATAAGGACTCGATAGGTAGATAAAAATGCCAAATCCAGTCTGAATATCTGGTTAACTGTGCGATGATGATGATGATGATGATGATTACTATTACCATTATTATTAACAGAGTTGCCAGTTACAATGACTCAACACTAAATAGCATGGAGCAAAGGCCTTATGTGCCCACTGTCAACCTTTGGAAT
Source organism: Protobothrops mucrosquamatus (assembly GCF_001527695.2). Lineage (NCBI taxonomy): Eukaryota > Metazoa > Chordata > Lepidosauria > Squamata > Viperidae > Protobothrops > Protobothrops mucrosquamatus. Next base: position 279,646 of record NW_015386951.1, read on the forward strand.
GGGGACAGGTAGTCCTTGACGTATGACCACAATTGAGTCCAAAATTTCTGTTGCTAAGTGAGACATTTTTTAAATTAAATTTTGCCCCATTTTTATGACCTTTCATGTCACAGTTGTTAAATAAATCACTGAAGTTATTAAGTTAGTAACAGGGTTGTTAACTGACTTTGCTTGTCAGAAGGTTGCAAAAGGTGATCACATGACCTTGGGGCACAACAACAATCATAAATGTGAACCAGTTGCCAAGTGTCCGAATTTTGATCACGTGTTTATGGGGATGCTGCAATGGCCGTAAGTGTGAAAAACAATCTAAGTTATTTTTTCAGTGCTACTGTAATTTCAAATAGTCACTAAATGAATAGTTGTAAGTCGAGGGCTACCTCTATGTCAAATTTATTGAATCATAGTTTTCTCTGGTGCTTTTACCCATATCTACAATTAGATCTTTCAAAGAATCATTTAATGAACCTATGTCATGTTGGTCTAATATTTTATAGTCTGATGCCTCAGAACATCTGGCTCTAATTGAAGATCCTTCTACAGTGAAGGGTTCCATCATTATAACAATCAATTGGTTAAATCTGACTGATATTGAGCTTACTTTTCAAATATTGTTAAAAATATTACAACTGCAGCAGTTTAAAAAAATAGTGTTCATTCCATAATGCAAGTAACAGATTTGATGGGTTCTTTCCTATGAATTTGTTTATATAGTAAAGAACAACTTGGAACAATGACTTGGAGTCCTTGGTCTAGAAATATGCCATATTTGGATAGTTGATTCGACAAAGAGAACTTCAATTATTATTTTTAACATATTAAATTTATTATTAAACTTGTATGTCCCCTTCCCTAATGACTCTAATCCATGAAAAATAGTCCAATTCATAAAAAATAATTGTTGAATTGTCACATACTGTCAGGCCCAAAATCAAGAATGGCATATGGTAATTCATCCAACCCGACTTTTTATTATTTCACACCTACAGACATAATCTTGCTAGACTGAGGACTCCATTATCTGCATCTACAACAGGCATGTCAAACTGCCGGACTGCGGGTCAAATGCGTCACGCCGAAACTGCGCCCATCCCATTGCTGGCAATGGGGAAAAAGTCCTGATACCTTGCACAACGTCACGTGACGTTGCAAGTTTGACATGCCTGATCTACAATATATTCTTTGAACTATTAAGAAGGTTCTGTCTTTACTCTCTTACTCTCATACATAATGTCTTAGCTGAGTTGCCTCTTATTCTGTGCAAAATCAGGCAAAAAATAATTAAGAGCAAGTGAACCTGCCTAAGTATGGATAGCCAAAAATGGCTCAGGCTCAGCATTAACAATTGGCTTTGTTAAACTTGAATTTTTCTTATTAGATATAATACCAGAAAAATTTGATAAGCAAAGTGTATATTTAACAGTACATGTACTAACAGCAGCGAGGATTGTATTTGCTCAGCATTGGAAGAATGAAGAAATACCACTAGATGAAAAGATAATCAAGAAGATATTAGACTGTGTCGAAATGGACAGACTTATATTAAGGATCAAAGAGAAAGAAGATACAGAATATTTTCAAACATAGAATTTATTTTATCAATGGTTGGAAAAAAGGGATAGAGACTAAGAATGCAACTTGTATTATTAAGCAAACAAAGTAACCCAGACCACACGATATTTATTAATCACTAATCAAATGTAATAATAGAAAATTAATAAAACTTTTTGGGGAAAAAAAGAATTGGCTTTGGAGTGAACATGCTGTGTCACCCATTGTACCATATTTTTCTCAGGGGTTTGACAGGGGTCTATAAAAGAAATATTCTTAAATCCAGGGCTTTTTTTTCTCATAGAATGCCCAGAACAGAGTTCCGGCACCTTTTTTGGATGGAACCTTGTAGGGTAGGCAAGGCGGGGTTGTATGACGTATGTGAGTTCCGGCACCTTTTTTTTTTTTTTTTACAAAAAAAGCACTGCTTAAATCACTTTCAGATAATTTTACTGTTTGATTCACAAATATACATTTTGTGTGCATTTGGGCCTATTTGTGTAGTAGTTGTATTTTATACTGCTATTCCAACTTTACATCTTCCCAATTGTTAAATTAATTTCTTCCTGTTGTATATGTGTAGCCTGTGCAAGACTTTTAGCATATTCTGATTTAACATTGTCTTTTAGCCAATATTTTTTGTCTTTATGCACTTTTATTAACTATCCTGACATTGTCAATTTAGTTTTGGATATCTTGAATATTTGAATACCAATTCTCTGGTGCTGGTTAATGACTGCAATAAAGTTAAGTAAGTAAGAATTATCTCCTGAATGCTCATTAGAATAAGCTTTCCTGAAGGACAGATAGAATGTTCTTCTTTCTTCTTTTTAAAGAAAAATGCAATTAGGAAGTTTAACTGAATAGATGCCAAGAACATTTTATGGAGCTTTTCAAAGGCACTAGTTATCAATGTTTGGGTCACACGTAGGACATATTTTAAAGAAGGAAAGTAGGAAGGATTAAAAGAAAAATGAACAAGACCTTATGTCGGCACTAGGTTCTCTTCTGGTAGTCTATGCCATTCCAAACGTATAATTTATTACAAAGTATCAGAACTTATTCTAAATTACACATTTTTAGGCAAAGAAAAAAATGAAGATGAATATAGCAATGTGATATTCAAAGGAAAGAAAGCAACATTTAAATATGAAGTGAGTACAGAAGAAGCAGGCAAAAATTCATCGGTTTCTAGAACAGATACCCCAAATGAATGAATACAGTTGTATTCAGAAATAGCATTCGCCATAACCTTTAATTCAAGGATCTCAACCATGGCTGGCTGAGAAATTCTGGGAGTTGAAGTCCACACATCTTAAAGCTGTAAAGTTGGACACCCCTGCTTTAATATAGACATGTTTTAACTGACGTCTGAATTAAATTGAATAGTTTTTTTATTATGGAACCACTGTCTAAGTGGTTTATGCCAGAAAAGAAAAACAACTGGATTGTTTTGTTATATATTTTTCAACCTCTTTTTTAATCAGTGGAAAATAGGGTAAAGCAAACACTAAAAACAGCCTATTGCTTTTATTTTTCTTAATAATTCCCATTTGTTCATGTAATGACTCCATTCCCTGAAATCAAATTAATTTTCATTACTCATATTGTTTTCATGTATTTAACTTTTCTCCCCAATTGATTACCAGGCTGAAAATGGATGTACTTTTAATTTCTCTTAATACAAATTCACATATCTCAGATATCACATTATTTGCAAGCATAATGGTAACCCCAATTTGTAGGCAGAATTCTTCCTTTCCAACAGATCAAATTACCCAGGGAACTTTGGATATTTAAAATGGGTCTCCCAAATATCATACCTCTGAATGAAAGATAACTGGATACTAATAGGATGATGAAGTACTAAACTGATAAATCAGCTGTTCTTTTCATATTTAGAAATGTGGATACAACTACACAACTTCATTACAATAGGATGCTATATGTTGCATTCTGCATCCTTGGGGACAGAGGGAAAATAATATGAACAACCAAAGCTTAGAAACTTCACAAAAACCTTAAGTGAAATTCAGTGACTTCAGGTTGGATCACTCTCTAGTATGTACATATTGGAATTATAAAATAGCTAGGCTGTCTCAGTTGATCAAGTCTGCCACAAAAGTGTGTCCATATCAAGAAATGAAAGGCAGATTATATTCAGAGAAAATGTGAATTGAAAAATTATTATGTAGCTTTTGAGTAAAAATTTTGAACAAAAATATCTATATCAAATATTGAAATATTTAAAAAAAAATTTTTTGGGTATGTATTTTAATGTTATTTTAGAGTCATAGCAAGTTTATACTAGTGTGTAGTAATAATGAGTAGTTTTGAATAGAATTGGATTATTGTACGTTTATTTCCTAGATTAGCTTTGGGAAGTCCTGGGGGGGGAGGGGGGAAAGGGGTAGGTTTGCATTATAGATTTATAAGTAAGATTTTTTTTTTTTATAAGGAGGTGCCCGGTGAAGCCCCAACTGCACAGGACGGGATGGTCTGATTGAGGAAGGGAAGTAGGAAAGAGGGAGCTTCCTCCTCACCACCATCCAACCCTCCTCCTTCCACACCATTCACCTTCTCTCACCACGCCCTCCCCCTGTGGCCTGTGCAGGCACTTACATGACAAATCAAAATAAAACTTTGTTTGGTTGATATTGTGATAAAAGAGTTATGTTTTTATGTTTTTTATTGAAAAATTAATAAAAATATATTTAAAAAAAAAGAAAAAGAAATGAAAGGCAAGATTTTGGCCACTTGGGTTTCCTGGAATTGTGGCAACCAACCTGATAAACTAGAAGACACCATTCAGCCCTATTAGATTGCAGGTGTTTGTTAGAGCAGTCATTTTCCATGGATTATGTGGCCGCAATCCAATTAAGTGCAGTCTTTTTGCAGAAGAATACATTATTTCATTAGGTCAGGGTACATTGGTTAATATTTTTAATATTACAGAAGAAGAGCAGGAACAGATGAGAAATTCTACTTTTCAATTCTATAATCTTTGATTTCACAGGCTGTCTTACACAATCTGCTGTTTTTAGACATCCTTTATTCAAAATCTTTAGAAGGATGATTAATCTGATTTCCAAATGGAATTGAGAAAAATCAAAGTATTGATATATGCAAAGTATAAGTTCTAGATCAGAGATCCCCAAACTTTTGAGCACCAGGGACCAGGAATAGAGTAGAGTAGAGTAGAGTAGAGTAGAGTAGGGTAGGGTAGGGTAGGGTAGGGTAGGGTAGAGTAGGGTAGAGTAGAGTAGAGTAGAGCTGGAAGGGACCTTGGAAGTCTTCTAGTCCAGCTGCCTGCTCAAGCAAAAGAACCTATACCATCTCAGACAAGTGATTGTCTAGTCCAGGGGTGTCAAACTGCTGGCCCAGGGGCCGGATGCGTCATGCCGAAACCGCGCCCACCCCATTGCCAACAATGGAGAAAAAGTCACAATACGTCACAACATGTCACATGACATCATGAATTTGACACCCCTGGTCTAGTCTCTTCTTAAAAATCTCCAGTGATGGAATGCCCACAATTCCTGGAAGCAAGCTGTTCCACTGGTTGATTGTCCTCACTGTTCCGTGGAGAGAGGTGGAGAGAGGGGATGTTGTTCATGTACTGCCTGCATACCGCGGATGGGGCTTTGCTTGCTTGTGTGGCCTGGTGCCGCGCCTCTGTGTCGGTCCATGGACCGGGGACCCCTGTTCTAGATGATGTTATACACAGATACATTCTGAATAAAAGCCAATAAGCCAAGTTTACCTGGTGCCCAGCTGTTACTTGCTTCAACACATTTTCATAACAAACTTCATCCATATTAATCAGCTGCTGTACCTGAAATTCAGGACAAAAATTTTATTTTAGAATCATAGTCTTGGTTTTGATCTATTTTTTTAAACATGGTGCATATTTTTAAAATGCATATAATATTCCCACCATTTGGTAAACAAAAGACATTATGTATTTCTCTTTCCATAAGTGGTAGAAAAACATAGAATATATTATTTTCAAACATAAATTAATGGTTAAGAAAAAACACAGCTTAAAATGAAAACGTTGCTGTTGCTCAGTCATTTCTGGTCCTTCATGCATTTGATAACAGTAAGTTAGGATAGTCTCCAGTTAGGAACTGCTTTTTTGATACCAATAATATCTATCAATCTTGTCTTTTGCCTTGGCTTCAGTTCTTTCATGAATCAGGATCTTCACTGAAGTTTTTTGCTTCTGCACTACATGTCTAAAATATATAAGCTTTAGCTTCATTACTGGTGCTTTCAATGAGCTGCCAGAATTTACTTCAGCTAGTAGTGACTAATTTGTTATAGCTATTAATGGTTTCTCAACCAGTTTCTCCAGCCTCAGACTTCAAAGGTGCTGATTTTTTTGATGGTCCAGCTGTCACAGCCGCGTTATGAATGAAAGATCAGAGACAAGAGATTGCCCCTTCAGCTAAGTGGCTTGTATTGGCACTAGTAGTTGAGGTCTTTTTTTAAAAAAGAAAAAATGCTGATCAGCAGATCACCTTCCCCATTTTTCTCTTTTACCTTTAGCAAGAGATTCCTTGAGATTTCCTCACTTCCAGCTACCAAACTTCATCTACGTTCATCTAATCTAAGATTAATATTTCTTCCATCAATTTTAATTCCACATTGTATTTCTTCTAATGAAATAGTTCTCATTGTACGTTCCCAATATAAGTTAAAATGAAAGTGGGCCGGTATGCAGTCTTGGCACACACCTTTCTCAATTTTGAATCAATTAGCTATTCCACATTTCCACTTTAACTGTCAGCACATTAATTCTTCCTATGCAGATGTGAACCGGCTATAACCATGTTTTTAAAGGCTGTCCACAATTTCTTGTGATCTATCTAACTAAAAGCTTGCATAATCAATAAAGCTAAAATAACTGTATTTTTGAAACTCTCTTGTTTTATGGGGATATTTGCAATGTGATCCCAGGTGCTTCAGCCCATTCTGAAACCAGCTAGTATTTTTGATAACTCTGATTGTTCTCATTCCATGTATTATTGAAACATTGTTGAATGAAGCTAGCAGATTCAAACTCAGAAGTGGTATTCTGTCCAGAGCACATCCTGACTAAACTAGTAAATGACCACACTGAATAAATATTTACCGGTGTATGCAAAAATAAAAAACATCATCTGTCTTTATACAACAAATTATGCAAAAATGAGAACAAAACACACTCAGAACCGCCTACACAGAATTCTTGACTCCAAGCCTAATGAAGCATAACATTACTAGAATTGTCAGTGAGGAAAAAAAAGATGCTAAATACTAATTCTTCCTACATAGCACAATTGCTCTATTACTAAATACTATCAGTTACAAAAATGCAATATCTCACAAATCATTTCTATTCCACAGCAATTGAAAACAAGAGGTTCACATAGTACTACCAATGTACTCTATATCACTGCTACCCAGTGTTATAGAACTAGTTGCAAATTCAAATTTAAACTGAGCTAAGGACTCACTAGTAAGTCAGAGTTCCTAATTTGCAATAGATAAGCTATCAATAACTTTGATGCTGTAGATTTTCAGAATTACTTAGGTAATTATTGAAAACAAAGCAAATATTAAACAGTATTATTGCTTACATTCATGCAAATATAAGGAAAAAAGGACACTATATAGTTTTAGGATTTGCATAGGAAACAGATAATATTTTAGGTCACACTTATGCAGAAATAATGAAAATTCAAAAGGGTTAACAAACTTTTAAGCACTACTGTAAATATATCCCTCTGCTTATTGTTAATAATGTTTTGATATATTCCTGTTTCTTTCTCAGTCCCTTAATCTCATATACACAACCCTTGCCTATCAGGGTGAGCATGGCCAGTCATAAACAGTCATATATCAGATGATATTTAGGTGACATTTACAGGATATTCTTTACATCTCAGTGATAACTTTGTGGGGCCGAAATATTTTGCTGAAAATAATTACCGTATTTATTGGCGTATAACACGCACAGGCGTATAACACGCACCTTCATTTTAAGGGAAATTTCAGGAAAAAAACTTAAAGGTGGGGCCGGGCGGCGGAGAGCTTGGCGGCAGCAGCAGCAGGAGGATGGGGAAGGGGCGTGGCTGCCCGGGCCAAGGTGGGGCTGGGTGGCGAAGGGCCGCGGCTGCCCGGGCCGAGGTGGGGCCGGGCGGCGGAGAGCTTGGCGGTGGCGGCAGCGGGAGGATGGGGANGGTGGAGGATTCACCAATGATCAAGACTATACCTGCCTAAGAGCCAGAGTTGTACGTCCGTCCATGGGCAAGATTAAGTCAAGACTGGGAATCTATGGTCCAGGACGGGCGTGGCAACTTTGGCTGACTTAATCTGATTGGGCAGGAATACAGTCTACTACCCATGGGTGGATCCTCCATCTCCAGTGCTGGAGAATAACTGATACTACTTTTATTGTTAATTAGAAGAAGAATGGTAAAAGAAGAGGTCCAATTGTCTACATTTCCTTAAAGTAGCTGATCCCGTACTTTGAGACTTGCTGATCTGCACATACACTATAATTACTAATTAATTATGGAATGACTTCATTAGCCTAAGAAAAAACATAATAAAAGCATGCTAACATAGAGCATATAAGCATTATATCTATATTCCTTTTAAATGTACTTAAGAACTGAATCAAGTATAAAGCTATAATAAATCATGAAAGCTGATTAAAATTGAAACATGTATCAAAGGGTCAGTAACAAAATCTCTCATGTCATCTGTTATTTCTGTTAGAATTGAAAATGTTTATAGCGTTTTAATTTTTACTATTCATTTCTATACAATTTGAGAGGTTAGATTAGATAGAAGGCCATTAAATAAATTCCCTCCCAAAAAGTAATTTTTTCAGTAAAACTTGTGGAATTATAAAACATTAGATAGCATTCATTACTGTCAGCACAAGTATACAGTACCTATCACTATATTTACTATCCAGTACTTTCACAGCATTGATTGATCCCATTGAAACCCTAGCAAATTCTGTAATCTTGTTTAAGGATCAGTTCTAAAAAACATGCTTAACAGCTTCAGATAATTGCAGAGACTATTACAACTTAGATACAATTTTAAGATTTCTGCCCATGAAAAACTGACAGGAATAGGCAACTTTTTGTAAGCAATAGCTACCTTAACATTGATATGAACATGCCAGGAATGCTGTCTCTTTTTAGAAGTTGATTTTCCAAACCAAAAGTTATCCATGGTATTCCAACATGGTCTACTTTCATTTTGGCCAAAACACCATAAATCACTTTTTCTTTTTCTTGAATTAACTTCCAGAAAACAGCTGGACTACTTTTAGAATGATGTGTTCTAAACAATCAGTTTTTGGGAGTACGTTTTGCACACATATTAAATATTTACTTGATGACTGTAAGAATAAACTTCAATGTCTTTTTTGTGTAAACCAGTGGACAATTTCTTTAAAGTAGGCAACATCAAATCTTTTGATCTTAAAATTAGGATAATGCAATATCAAATTTTTTTTCCTCAGTGATTGTTCAGTAAGGACTGATTGCAAATATTGTACTACGGGAGACAGAATTAAAGGGACAGAACAGTAACTCACATGGTTCATGTTTGTACCATTTTTGCAATACTTTAGGTTGAAGATAAAAATAATTTATGATACAATACTGGAAATGTATTCTACACTCTATTTGTATTAATGAATTATTAATATACATTGTCCATCAACACTGAGTAGACAAGCAATGCTATTAAAATATTTTTCCAGTGCCTGGAGGCGATGAAGATCTGGATGGAGGGATAAAGGTTTAAACTCAAACTTGCCTCACACATGGTGGATGTGGGTTCTCAGATCGTTAAGAATTGGAGATTTGCCATCTTTTCTCTGCATGGAACAGGATATGTTTGCCACCTTAAGTTATTTGTAAAGGTAATATAATAATAAATAAATAAATAAATATAACTGCAGTTCCAGAGGGAGAACTGGTGCACTTTGGTGGGATAGGGTGGGGGTGGGGGCTAGCTCCTGCATGAAGAACAGATCTAACTCTAGTCAGGAAGACCTTTGTCCAGATTGGTCTTGTGTATCAATTGCACCCTTTTCTGGATCATGATTTCATTTTCACAGTCACTATGCCTTAATTACATCGTGTTTGGACTATTGCTATGCATTCTATATGGGGCTGCCCTTGAAGACCCTTCTAAAGTTGCAACTAGTTCAGAAAATGGCTGCATGGGAATTTCTGAGTGTGCTCAGTAGGAATATGACATCTTAGTTGCCTAAAGCACTTTGTATAATTTCTGGTTGCCAGTGTGATTTCAGGTGAAATTCAAGGTGCTGGTTGTAACATATAAAGATCTTCAAGAAGAGGGCATGGAATTTTCAGGGATTACCTTTCTCCCACTGTTATTGCTTGCCCTATAAGAATCAACTGAGTTGGCTTGTTCTGATTCCATCCTTAAAGGAAAGACATCTGATGGGTCTCAGGAAGTGTGCCTTCTCTGTTGTGGCATCTGACCTCTGCAATGACACCTCTCCAGAAATTTGTCCTGCCTCAATCCTTGGAACTTTTAAGCAAGTGTCTTGAAGACCTGGTTCTTTCCTGTTTGGATATGTTATTATCATTCCTTTTTGAGTCTGTGCCCTTACTGTTTGGTCGACTTTGTCCTTTGTTGAGTGTCAGTAACACTCTAGATATCTCTTCTCCTGTTTCATCTCCCTCAGCTCCTCCATAAACTATGGGGAGTCATGGGATCCACAAGAGAGAGATCACATAGGTGTAATCCAATCCAAGGTCTCTACTGCCCTCATATTCCAAGCAGCAACCAAAGCTTTGGATGGACCATGCAGCAGATGAACAGGGAAATTCTCAGCTCCCTCTGCACCCCTTTGGGTCCATCAGTTGCTGTGGGATGACCAATTTAATAGGACCAACCTCCCTGCAGTGGATAGTATAAGAACTTGTAAGAATTTTAACATTTCAATTAAAACAGATTCTATAAGTATTTGAATGGACAGAATTCCAAGTTTTCTTAACAAAAAAATCTGTCCAAGAAATTCACACGGTAAAAGTAAACTAATTCTGTATTAAATAGATTATCCTTAACAACAATTAACATGGTAAAGCAAGAATGCTGTTAGTATACATACATTGACTAATTCAAAGAGAAACCTACAAATAAGACATCGCTTTCATTTGAGCACATGGATAAAAATAAAAGGCTGAATTCCCAATTTTTAATTTCCCAGTTGCAAAGAAGAGCTCAAAGCCAAGAAGCCTAGAATAGGACAACTAAAACATTTTCTCCATCTGTTGTAATGTATGCTTTCACAGAATAGCACCACTTTCCTATTTTATTTATTCCGTAGTATCAGTAATGCATGGAGC
>NW_015386951.1:290788-294976 GCF_001527695.2 Protobothrops mucrosquamatus
TTTGAACATGAAAAAAAGTGCATGACTACTGTTTTCACAGTCAGTATTAATAATACATTTGCATTTTTAACCTACAATATATAGCAAAATGCTATCATAAACAAAGGCAAATTATTGATAATTATTACTCTTTTTTACAATGCAAATAGTTGCTGTAAAATTGGTGTGTGTGTATGTATGTGCGTGTGAGATGATTAACGATACATTTAAAGCCATTTCTCCTCTACCTCTTCTGCTTTAACAAAACAATTAGCTACAATGAAAAGGCATGCTTAACTGAATGAATAAGCAATATTCTGATACTTTAAGAGGAAACGTTTAATTACTTGACTAGTTTATTACTAGCCGCCCTGAGTCCGTAAGGAGAAGGGCGGGATATAAATACAATAAACTAAACTATAACTAACTAACTCTGATATGATTTATCTTGGGCTAAACAAACACATATTATAAACAGTTTTTCTCATGACAATATAAGAATAATAATAAATAACAACAACAACAACAACAACAAAGCATGGGAAGACAAAGCACTACTTGGCCAGTACCTTAAAAAAAATAGCAGGGAAAGCAGATAATAAGAAGACCTGGCAATGGCTAAGAGCAGGAAAGTTGAAGAAAGACTCATTATGCTGCACATGTCCAAGCCTTAAGGACAAATGCATACAAAGCCAGAATTGAGAAGACTAATAGACAGTAAGTGCCACCTATACAAAGAAGCTGAAGAAACAGTAGACCATCTGGTAAGCTGCTGCAAGAAGATCGCACAGACTGACTACAAGCAGCGGCATGATAAAGCAGCAACAATGGTGCATTGGAAGATCTGCAAGAAATATCATTTGTCTGCAAGCAAGAACTGGCTGTACCATAAAATAAAGAAAGTCATAGAAAATGAAGAAGTTAAATTGTCTGGGACTTTAAAATTCAAACAGGCAGGCACCTGCCACATAACACCCCAGACTTAACAATTGTCGATAAGAAAGACAAAACATCTGGATAGTGGATATGGCAGTGTCTGGAGATAGCAGAATAGAAGAGAAAGAAATAGAGACGATAACAAAATACAAAGACCTATAAATAGAAATAGAAAGACTGTGGCAAAGGCAAGCAAGGTTAGTACCAATAGTAATAGGCACCTTGGGTGCAATCCCAAAATAACTGGAGCACCACTTGAACACCGTTGGCACTGACAAATTCGCCATCAGTCAATTGCAAAAGGTGGCTTTACTGGGAACAGCTTCCATCCTGCAATGACACTATCAAACATCCACATCTGCCTATCCGAGGTCCTTCATAAGGACTCGATAGGTAGATAAAAATGCCAAATCCAGTCTGAATATCTGGTTAACTGTGCGATGATGATGATGATGATGATTACTATTACCATTATTATTAACAGAGTTGCCAGTTACAATGACTCAACACTAAATAGCATGGAGCAAAGGCCTTATGTGCCCACTGTCAACCTTTGGAATGGGGACAGGTAGTCCTTGACTTATGACCACAATTGAGTCCAAAATTTCTGTTGCTAAGTGAGACATTTTTTAAATTAAATTTTGCCCCATTTTTATGACCTTTCATGTCACAGTTGTTAAATAAATCACTGAAGTTATTAAGTTAGTAACAGGGTTGTTAACTGACTTTGCTTGTCAGAAGGTTGCAAAAAGTGATCACATGACCTTGGGACACAACAACAGTCACAAATGTGAACCAGTTGCCAAGTGTCCGAATTTTGATCACGTGTTTATGGGGATGCTGCAATGGCCGTAAGTGTGAAAAACAATCTAAGTTATTTTTTCAGTGCTACTGTAATTTCAAATAGTCACTAAATGAATAGTTGTAAGTCGAGGACTACCTCTATGTCAAATGTATTGAATCATAGTTTTCTCCGGTGCTTTTACCCATATCTACAATTAGATCTTTCAAAGAATCATTTAATGAACCTATGTCATGTTGGTCTAATATTTTATAGTCTGATGCCTCAGAACATCTGGCTCTAATTGAAGATCCTTCTACAGTGAAGGGTTCCATCATTATAACAATCAGTTGGTTAAATCTGACTGATATTGAGCTTACTTTTCAAATATTGTTAAAAATATTACAACTGCAGCAGTTTAAAAAAATAGTGTTCATTCCATAATGCAAGTAACAGATTTGATGGGTTCTTTCCTATGAATTTGTTTATACAGTAAAGAACAACTTGGAACAATGACTTGGAGTCCTTGGTCTAGAAAATGCCATATTTGGATAGTTGATTCGACAAAGAGAACTTCAATTATTATTTTTAACATATTAAATTTATTATTAAACTTGTATGTCCCCTTCCCTAATGACTCTAATCCATAAAAAATAGTCCAATTCATAAAAAATAATTGTTGAATTGTCACATAATGTCAGGCCCAAAATCAAGAATGGCATATGGTAATTCATCCAACCCGACTTTTTATTATTTCACACCTATAGACATAATCTTGCTAGACTGAGGACTCCATTATCTGCATCTACAACAGGCATGTCAAACTGCCGGACCGCGGGCCAAATGCATCACGCCGAAAACGCGCCCACCCCATTGCCGGCAATGGGGAAAAAGTCCTGATACCTTGCACAACGTCACGTGACGTCACAAGTTTGACATGCTTGATCTACAATATATTCTTTGAACTATTAAGAAGGTTCTGTCTTTACTCTCTTACTCTCATACATAATGTCTTAGCTGAGTTGCCTCTTATTCTGTGCAAAATCAGACAAAGAATAATTAAGAGCAAGTGAACCTGCCTAAGTATGGATAGCCAAAAATGGCTCAGGCTCAGCATTAACAATTGGCTTTGTTAAACTTGAACTTTTCTTATTAGGTATAATACCAGAAAAATTTGATAAGCAAAGTGTATATTTAACAGTACATGTACTAACAGCAGCAAGGATTGTATTTGCTCAGCATTGGAAGAATGAAGAAATACCACTAGATGAAGAGATAATCAAGAAGATATTAGACTGTGCCGAAATGGACAGACTTATATTAAGGATCAAAGAGAAAGAAGATACAGAATATTTTCAAACATAGAATTTATTTTATCAATGGTTGGAAAAAAGGGATAGAGACTAAGAATGCAACTTGTATTATTAAGCAAACAAAGTAACCCAGACCACACGATATTTATTAAGCACTAATCAAATGTAATAATAGAAAATTAATAAAACTTTTTGGGGAAAAAAAGAATTGGCTTTGGAGTGAACATGCTGTGTCACCCATTGTACCATATTTTTCTCAGGGGTTTGACAGGGGTCTATATAAGAAATATGTAATTCTTAAATCCAGGGCTTTTTTTTTGTCATAGAATGCCCAGAACGGAGTTCCGGCACCTTTTTTGGATGGAACCTTGTAGGGTAGGCAAGGCAGGTTGTATGACGTGTGTGAGTTCCGGCACCTTTTTTTTTTTTTACACAAAAAAAGCACTGCTTAAATCCCTTTCAGATAATTTTACTGTTTGAGTCACAAATATACATTTTGTGTGCATTTGGGCCTATTTGTGTAGTAGTTGTATTTTATACTGCTATTCCAACTTTACATCTTCCCAATTGTTAAATTAATTTCCTCCTGTTGTATATGTGTAGCCTGTGCAAGACTTTTAGCATATTCTGATTTAACATTGTCTTTTAGCCAATATTTTTTGTCTTTATGCACTTTTATTAACTATCCTGACATTGTCAATTTAGTTTTGGATATCTTGAATATTTGAATACCAATTCTCTGGTGCTGGTTAATGACTGCAATAAAGTTAAGTAAGAAAGAATTATCTCCTGAATGCTCATTAGAATAAGCTTTCCTGAAGGACAGATAGAATGTTCTTCTTTCTCCTTTTTAAAGAAAAATGCAATTAGGAAGTTTAACTGAATAGATGCCAAGAACATTTTATGGAGCTTTTCAAAGGCACTAGTTATCAATGTTTGGGTCACACGTAGGACATATTTTAAAGAAGGAAAGTAGGAAGGATTTTTTTTTTTCAATATAAAATTTTTATTGTTTTCCAAAAAAGAAAAAAACATCACAAGTATTACACAATATTATAATATATCCCACCCCCCCGGACTTCCCAAACCAAATCCCAGGCTAATATTCAAATATAGGTAAACAAATATTAATATCTCTAACTCCACAAACTCTATTTATAAACAATCCATCTCCTCCAC
>NW_015386951.1:296406-320074 GCF_001527695.2 Protobothrops mucrosquamatus
TCACCTACATCGTCCATATAGGACGACTCGGGAACTCAACTCCTACCCCGGGCAGCTCACCTATCCCCTTATGCCCAGGGGAAAGGTATCAAGCCGTTTGACAGCTGATGCTAGCTGTCAAACCGGCTTTTACGCGAAACAGGCGGGAGGCAGCAAACAGCTGCGACCGACGAAGACGCCTGCCACCGGAAGTCTCCGAAAGTAGGAAGGATTAAAAGAAAAATGAACAAGACCTTATGTCGGCACTAGGTTCTCTTCTGGTAGTCCATGCCATTCCAAACGTATAATTTATTACAAAGTATCAGAACTTATTCTAAATTACACATTTTTAGGCAAAGAAAAAAATGAAGATGAATATAGCAATGTGATATTCAAAGGAAAGAAAGCAACATTTAAATATGAAGTGAGTACAGAAGAAGCAGGTAAAAATTCATGTGTTTCTAGAACAGATACCCCAAATGAATGAATACAGTTGTATTCAGAAATAGCATTCGCCATAACCTTTAATTCGAGGATCTCAACCATGGCTGGCTGAGAAATTCTGGGAGTTGAAGTCCACACATCTTAAAGCTGCAAAGTTGGACACCCCTGCTTTAATATAGACATGTTTTAACTGACGTCTGAATTAAATTGAATAGTTTTTTATTATGGAACCACTGTCTAGGTGGTTTATGCCAGAACAGAAAAACAACTGGATTGTTTTGTTATATATTTTTCAACCTCTTTTTTAATCAGTGGAAAATAGGGTAAAGCAAACACTAAAAACAGCCTATTGCTTTTATTTTTCTTAATAATTCCCATTTGTTCATGTAATGACTCCATTCCCTGAAATCAAATTAATTTTCATTACTCATATTGTTTTCATGTATTTAACTTTTCTCCCCAAATGATTACCAGGCTGAAAACGGATGTACGTTTAATTTCTCTTAATACAAATTCACATATCTCAGATATCACATTATTTGCAAGCATAATGGTAACCCCAATTTGTAGGCAGAATTCTTCCTTTCCAACAGATCAAATTACCCAGGGAACTTTGGATATTTAAAATGGGTCTCCCAAATATCATACCTCTGAATGAAAGATAACTGGATACTAATAGGATGATGAAGTACTAAACTGATAAATCAGCTGTTCTTTTCATATTTAGAAATGTGGATACAACTACACAACTTCGTTACAATAGGATGCTATATGTTGCATTCTGCATCCTTGGGGACAGAGGGAAAATAATATGAGCAACCAAAGCTTAGAAACTTCACAAAAACCTTAAGTGAAATTCAGTGACTTCAGGTTGGATCACTCTCTAGTATGTACATATTGGAATTATAAAATAGCTAGGCTGTCTCAGTTGATCAAGTCTGCCACAAAAGTGTGTCCATATCAAGAAATGAAAGGCAGATTATATTCAGAGAAAATGTGAATTGAAAAATTATTATGTAGCTTTTGAGTAAAAATTTTGAACAAAAATATCTATATCAAATATTGAAATATTTAAAAAAAAAATTTTTGGGTATGTATTTTAATGTTATTTTAGAGTCATAGCAAGTTTATACTAGTGTGTAGTAATAATGAGTAGTTTTGAATAGAATTGGATTATTGTACGTTTATTTCCTAGATTAGCTTTGGGAAGTCCTGGGGGGGGAGGGGGGAAAGGGGTAGGTTTGCATTATAGATTTATAAGTAAGATTTTTTTTTTTATAAGGAGGTGCCCGGTGAAGCCCCAACTGCACAGGACGGGATGGTCTGATTGAGGAAGGGAAGTAGGAAAGAGGGAGGAAGGAGGAGTGGTGGTAGGTTGGGAGGAGGAAGGTGTGGTAAGTGGAAGAGAGTGGTGCGGGAGGGGGACACCGGACACGTCCGTGAATGTACTGTTTAGTTTTATTTTCTTTGTTTGGTTGATATTGTGATAAAAGAGTTATGTTTTTATGTTTTTTATTGAAAAATTAATAAAAATATATTTAAAAAAAAAGAAAAGAAATGAAAGGCAAGATTTTGGCCACTTGGGTTTCCTGGAATTGTGGCAACCAACCTGATAAACTAGAAGACACCATTCAGCCCTATTAGATTGCAGGTGTTTGTTAGAGCAGTCATTTTCCATGGATTATGTGGCCGCAATCCAATTAAGTGCAGTCTTTTTGCAGAAGAATACATTATTTCATTAGGTCAGGGTACATTGGTTAATATTTTTAATATTACAGAAGAAGAGCAAGAACAGATGAGAAATTCTACTTTTCAATTCTATAATCTTTGATTTCACAGGCTGTCTTACACAATCTGCTGTTTTTAGACATCCTTTATTCAAAATCTTTAGAAGGATGATTAATCTGATTTCCAAATGGAATTGAGAAAAATCAAAGTATTGATATATGCAAAGTATAAGTTCTAGATCAGAGATCCCCAAACTTTTGAGCACCAGGGACCAGGAATAGAGTAGAGTAGAGTAGAGTAGAGTAGAGTAGAGTAGAGTAGAGTAGGGTAGGGTAGGGTAGGGTAGGGTAGAGTAGAGTAGAGTAGAGTAGAGCTGGAAGGGACCTTGGAAGTCTTCTAGTCCAGCTGCCTGCTCAAGCAAAAGAACCTATACCATCTCAGACAAGTGATTGTCTAGTCCAGGGGTGTCAAACTGCTGGCCCGGGGGCCGGATGCGTCATGCCGAAACCGCGCCCACCCCATTGCCAACAATGGAGAAAAAGTCACAATACGTCACAACATGTCACATGACATCATGAATTTGACACCCCTGGTCTAGTCTCTTCTTAAAAATCTCCAGTGATGGAATGCCCACAATTCCTGGAAGCAAGCTGTTCCACTGGTTGATTGTCCTCACTGTTCCGTGGAGAGAGGTGGAGAGAGGGGGTGTTGTTCATGTACTGCCTGCATACCGCGGATGGGGCTTTGCTTGCTTGTGTGGCCTGGTGCCGCGGCTCTGTGCCGGTCCATGGACCGGGGACCCCTGTTCTAGATGATGTTATACACAGATACATTCTGAATAAAAGCCAGTAAGCCAAGTTTACCTGATGCCCAGCTGTTACTTGCTTCAACACATTTTCATAACAAACTTCATCCATATTAATCAGCTGCTGTACCTGAAATTCAGGACAAAAATTTTATTTTAGAATCATAGTCTTGGTTTTGATCTATTTTTTTAAACATGGTGCATATTTTTAAAATGCATATAATATTCCCACCATTTGGTAAAAAAAAGACATTATGTATTTCTCTTTCCATAAGTGGTAGAAAAACATAGAATATATTATTTTCAAACATAAATTAATGGTTAAGAAAAAACACAGCTTAAAATGAAAACGTTGCTGTTGCTCAGTCATTTCTGGTCCTTCATGACCATTTGATAACAGTAAGTTAGGATAGTCTCCAGTTAGGAACTGCTTTTTTGATACCAATAATATCTATCAATCTTGTCTTTTGCCTTGGCTTCAGTTCTTTCATGAATCAGGATCTTCACTGAAGTTTTTTGCTTCTGCACTACATGTCTAAAATATATAAGCTTTAGCTTCATTACTGGTGCTTTCAATGAGCTGCCTGAATTTACTTCAGCTAGTACTGACTAATTTGTTATTGCTATTAATGGTTTCTCAACCAGTTTCTCCAGCCTCAGACTTCAAAGGTGCTGATTTTTTTGATGGTCCAGCTGTCACAGCCGCGTTATGACTGAAAGATCAGAGACAAGAGATTGCCCCTTCAGCTAACTGGCTTGTATTGGCATTAGTAGCTGAGGTCTTTTTTTAAAAAAGAAAAAGAAAAAATGCTGATCAGCAGATCACCTTCCCCATTTTTCTCTTTTACCTTTAGCAAGAGATTCCTTGAGATTTCCTCACTTCCAGCTACCAAACTTTATCTAAGTTCATCTAATCTAAGATTAATATTTCTTCCATCAATTTTAATTCCACATTGTATTTCTTCTAATGAAATAGTTCTCATTGTACGTTCCCAATATAAGTTAAAATGAAAGTGGGCCGGTATGCAGTCTTGGCACACACCTTTCTCAATTTTGAATCAATTAGCTATTCCACAGTTCCACTTTAATTGTCAGCACATTAATTCTTCCTATGCAGATGTGAACCCGGTTATAACCATGTTTTTAAAGGCTGTCCACAATTTCTTGTGATCTATCTAACTTAAAGCTTGCATAATCAATAAAGCTAAAATAACTGTATTTTTGAAACTCCCTTGTTTTATGGGGATATTTGCAATGTGATCCCAGGTGCTTCGGCCCATTCTGAAACCAGCTAGTATTTTTGATAACTCTGATTGTTCTCATTCCATGTATTATTGAAATACTGTTGAATGAAGCTAGCAGATTCAAACTCAGAAGTGGTATTCTGTCCAGAGCACATCCTGACTAAACTAGTAAATGACCACACTGAATAAATAATTTACCGGTGTATGCAAAAATAAAAAACATCATTTGTCTTTATACAACAAATTATGCAAAAATGAGAACAAAACACACTCAGAACCGCCTACACAGAATTCTTGATTCCAAGCCTAATGAAGCATAACATTACTAGAATCGTCAGTGAGGGGAAAAAAAGATGCTAAATACTAATTCTTCCTACATAGCACAGTTGCTCTATTACTAAATACTATCAGTTACAAAAATGCAATATCTCACAAATCATTTCTATTCCACAGCAATTGAAAACAAGAGGTTCACATATACTACCAATGTACTCTGTATCACTGCTACCCAGTGTTATAGAATTAGTTGCAAATTCAAATTTAAACTGAGCTAAGGACTCACTAGTAAGTCAGAGTTCCTAATTTGCAATAGATAAGCTATCAATAACTTCGATGGTGTAGATTTTCAGAATTACTTAGGTAATTATTGAAAACAAAACAAACACATAAACAAATATTAGACAGTATTATTGCTTACATTCATGCAAATATAAGGAAAAAAGGACACTATATAGTTTTAGGGTTTGCCTGGGAAACAGATAATATTTTAGGTCACACTTATGCAGAAATAATGAAAATTCAAAAGGGTTAACAAACTTTTAAGCACTACTGTAAATATATCCCTCTGCTTATTGTTAATAATGTTTTGATATATTCCTGTTTCTTTCTCAGTCCCTTAATCTCATATACACAACCCTTGCCTATCAGGGTGAGCATGGCCCCAGTCATAAACAGTCATATATCAGATGATATTTAGGTGACATTTACAGGATATTCTTTACATCTCAGTGATAACTTTGTGGGGCCGAAATATTTTGCTGAAAATAATTATATTGTAGATTGGTATAATGCTTTGTAGCATATTATTTTTCTGATTATTCTTTTATTAAAGGAATTAGGTGGGGCAAATGGAATTCTTAAGCACCAAGAGATAGATCTAGAGATCCATGGTGCTCCTACCTCTAACCTAATCAAAATTATCTATCATGGTTTGCGTCTTCTCAGGTTTCAGGTAGCAACTTTGTGTAGAACAGTGGTTCTCAATCTTTTTAATGCCGTGACCCCAACCGGTCGTAAGTCGAGGACTAAACCGGTCGTAAGTCGAGGACTAAACCGGTCGTAAGTCGAGGACTACTCAACCGGTCGTAAGTCGAGGACTTTCCCTGCCCGGGAGCGCCGCACATGTGTGGTTCTGCCCCCTGCGCCGGCCGAGGCGTAGCTGGCAAGCGGCAGAGACGGAGCAGGCCGACCACCAGCTGGCCCAGCCTAAGGGAGGTAAGGCACCCGCCAGAAAAGGGGGAAAAAATGGCGGACAAAAAAAATGGCGGACAGCCTTGCTTGGCGACCCCCATGAAATGGTCGATCGACCCCAAATGGGGTCCCGACCCACAGGTTGAGAACCACTGGTGTAGAATGTCAAAAATTAAATCTGGATCCTTTTGGCTGCGAACCATACATTCCTTAATAGTCACGCTTAAACATATTTTTGAGAAAAATGGATTCAACTTCATATCCCATTATTAAATATTACCTTATTGGTTGTCTTGATTCCTATAAATGTCTGGCCAAGTGGAACAGGTCGAAAACGACCATCAAAATAAAATAACCCAATATAGGGATTAACATGCAGAAATGTAGCAACATCAAGATAATTAGGTAATGTGGCTGAGAGCCCCAAGATCCTAATCATGCTTTGGGTAGATTCAACCTGGAAAAAGAAGAAAGGAAAAAGTAAGTTATTTTAATTTTATTAGATAGCATATAAATTAAAGCAGAGCTCCCCAATGTTTCCGGCTTTGTGGACCGGCGGCGGGGAGGGGATGACTTGCGTAAGTGGTCGGCAAATGCGTGCATGTAGCTCCATTTATGTGAGCAGCCAACATGCGTGCCTGCTACTCCTGCAAATGGAGCGCACGTGCCCACGCATGCTGCTTGCACACTTGCCGGCTGTTTCCATGTCCCAGCTGCAAACCCCTCACAACACACTAGTAGGCCATAGTCCACAGGTTGAGGACCCCAGAATTAAAGATTTCACATTGATTTAATGTATATTGCATTTTAATTATAAAGAAAATCATACAGGTAGTCCTTGACTTAGGACCATAATGGAGCTTGCCCATCATGATGGTTGTTGAGTGAACCAAATGATCTGCTATGACCTGGTTTGGATGAAAGCCAGAAGTAAATGGCAAAAGTGTCGTGAAATGTGGTCACAACACTGTGGAATGCTGCAAATGTTTACCAATGTGGGCTGACTGCCAAGTGCCCAATATGCAGTCATGTGAACTGGGGGGGGGGGGCAACTGTTGGTACTTAAGAACCAAGTCATAAGGACCTCCAGAGTGATCAGTGGTAATTTCAAACAATTGCTAAGTGATCGGGTTGTAAATTGAAGATTACTTGTACAGGTAGCCTTCCCTTAACAATGGTAACTGAGACTGGAATTTCCATTGCTAAGGGTTGTTGTTGTAAAACACAACATCATGTAATTACATTGCTTAGCAACAGCAGTTCTGGCACATCTGGTTGAAGTCATTATGACCTTAAAATTATCCATTATAACAATGGACCATATCCTTATTATGTGCAACACCACATTTGAGTCAGGTCTTTGGCTGTTATGATAGCCATGAATTCCTGGATTGCTTCAGGAGATACTCTATTATTGTAACAAGTGTTATCAACCACTGTATGCTAAATCAATCCATTAATCAATCAGAGTAGAGTTGGAAGGGACCTTAGAGGTCTTCTAGTCCAACCCCCTGCTGAAGCAGGAGCTATAATGCTAGATTGTGGAATGTCCTCTGCAAATATGTTAAGAGATCTGATTTTTTTAATTATAGGGTCAAGTGGTTTGGAAGACCTAATTCTTCCTATTTGCTTTTAACCAAGAAATTGATTTTATGTGATTATTTAAAATATACATTGGGATGTTGATATTTCTTTTGGGGTTTTTTTTGTTGTTCACTTCGATACATTCATTATCTACATACATATTCCATTTTACCATACTGTAATAATCATTGTTGGAAATAGTAGAAATAAAAATAAAGTAGAAATGGAAAAATGCATAGACAAATGAGCAGATGATTACAATAATAGCTAAATAGGAAGAATTGCCTCCGGAACTTTAACTGGAAAAATTGAACAGCTAAATTTTATTTTCAGGAATTAAAAACTGACAAAGCTTGCTTTTGATCGAAAATGAGCACTTTAATTTTGTACACTAAATAGACTGAAGGCAACATGGTTCCACATTATGAAGGGAATACCAAAATAGATTTTAAACAACCTATCCTGTCATGATTTAGAGGTGTATCAAATTTATTGGTTACTGTAACAGTGAGAGGAATATGAACATCGTTTCATCTCTGCAATTACTGAAAACTAGTGCATGAAAAAAAATAGAAGCATAGACCTTTTTATGGTTGTGTTAAGAATGCTTCTTAATATCACCTAACCTTACTGCAAGAAATTCAGCCAAGAGAAGCAGAAATAGAGTTTCAGTCCTATAGGCTACAGAAATAAATGTACAGTATATTCATGACTTAAAATGTACATCTTATTCTATATTAAGGATATGAGGTTTCAGAACCTGAAAAATATTTCAATCAAGGTAATTTTGTCCGAATCTTAAATAACATCTTTGAGATTCATTGGCACCAGTGCTTGATATGGTAAGTTTAAAAAGAAATTTAAGTTTAATTCTAGGTAGTGCCATACAACATACTATTATGACAGGGATAAGGAACAGGTGAAGAATAAGAAGAGTGAGCATATATTATGGGAGTAATTGAAGATATAATTGGAGATTTTAATTTTGTTTGAAAAGACAATTGTTTGGGAATAGTTCTTTCAGCACTTTTAAAGTTGTTGTCAAACCTATTAGTTTCAGCATAGATTTATATATTTTCTTTGTATAAATATGAGGTATGAATGAGGGAAAGGGGGAGAAAATAATTTTATGTAGGGTTAAAATCTATTATGTCAATTTTATTAGAAACATTAAAAATTCAACTTTCTCCCATATTTGGGCCGACAGGGTGCACCAAACTCAAGATATATATATATATGAATAACTAACAACTTTTGTCATGTTAACCTAAATGACATATGAATCCAGTTCCACCAGCGTGATGCCATATAATACAACTCCTTCTTACCTTCCAAACAGAGTAGGTTAATGAGAGGAGGAATTTAGCAGGATAGCAGGCAGGCAATCATCCTGAATATGATCATTGCATCTATGTTTTTAAATAATCTATCCTTAATTAAAACGCACCCATGGCTTGTCTTTGCTTTGAGTCAAGAGAACAAGACAAAATAATGTTTTTATAAGCATTTTACAAGACCTTTATAATGTCAGGGCTACAATTTCGTTGTGTTTTTAATAATTTTCATACTATTTTGTGGGTAAAAATAATAATTACAAAATGGGGGATTCTGAAATGTAATATCAGCAATTGCAATCAATAACTACGTACAAAATAGAACTGTGGATCTTATGATGTTTATTTGAAAATATTTTTATTTGACTGAAAAGACTGGAAATAATGCCCTATATATAGAGAGGAGTTTGATACATCATTCAGATTCCTCCATTATTCTTGTCACGGAGGAAAATTCCCTGAGTTATGAATGGGAGCAAAAGAGGAGAAATGGTTACTTATGAAAAACAGCTAAAAGTTGAGTGGATTCAACAACTTTCATTTCTTGACTGAATCTTGGAGAAGCAGCAATCCTTCCATCTGGATATTTTTCTTAAGGCCTAAAAGAGGCAGCATATAGATTTCATTGATCATGAAGTCTTTAAACTGAACTAATTCCTGTGAAATGAAAACCCCTGAAGTAAAGATTCAGAGAAAAGCCTTGTTACAGCAATTTCCTTTACAGTGCACACTAAAAATCTGAAAGAATATTGACTTATAAAATGCATAGCTTTTCCTATATATACACTGAAGCTCAGAGTATGAAACACAAACAAGAATGGGAAGGCAAGCATATCTAAATACGCCGGTGGAGTGACTCCCATGATTGGAAAATAGCAATTGAAAGATACAATTTGTTCAAGGGGAATAGAAGTAAAATAGAAAGGAGGAGTATATGATATTATTTCCTACAGAAATTCAAGGAAATGAGGACAATATTGCAGAGAACATCTGGATTAAAATAAATGGAAGATGAGATACAAGGCAGTTTGTTGCCAGTTATTTATTAGGAGAATAAAATATAAAATATAAAGAACAATAATTTTTATTGAAGTCAGTGACCAGTCCAAAGATATAAATAATACTTTCCAGAAATAAATTGCAGATATTTCATAGGCATGTAGATATAGTGATGGAGGATGTAATAGCTCAAGATAGATGATAGAAACCTACTAGCCAATCTTGTTATCAAAAAAGCTCGAGAAGAAGAAGAAGAAGAAGAAGAAGAAGAAGAAGAAGAAGAAGAAGAAGAAGAAGAAGAAGAAGAAGAAGAAGAAGAAGAAGAAGAAGAAGAAGAAGAAGAAGAAGAAGAAGAAGAAGAAGAAGAAGAAGAAGAAGAAAAAGAAATAATTGCAAAGAACAGACTGAAGAGTAAAAGTGATGCTTGAGACAGAAAGATGGAATGCCTATTTAGGGTACTAACTGAAATTGCTTATGACCTGGTAAAACTTTATGAATTATCTTTGAGAAATTTGAGGATAATTGTCTCTAATTTCAAAACTAGAGTCGGATTGAAACTTAGGGAGATCCTAGAGAAGATCATAAAATATAAGCATCCTGAAAACAACACAGTGATCACTGGAACTCAGCTTACTGTTGCAATGTAGACGTTTTCTCAGACTCATTTTTAATTAAGCAACTTCCTCAACATAGTCCTGGAATACTTGACTTCAACAAAGTATTTGACAAAGAACACAGTGATAACTAGCTAGTCAAGTATGGTTTACATTATGGAGATGAAATGCTTCAGATCTGATGCCTTGGAACACACATGCGTACACGTGCTGGACATGTCAGCACCTTCATAAAACAGTTGCATCTTTTACTGGGCTTCCATAGTTGCTGCACAATTCCAAGAAAATACATATTTTAGCTAAGTAACAATAGAGAATATACACTCTTTCCAAAGCACATCATATACTTTCATATTTTCCTAAGATGATACAGTTACCATGCAGGCCTATGAAAAGAAGCAACTTTTTAAAAGAAGATTCCAAGCAGGCATTGTGTATTATCCACTCTGCAGTATCTTGTCAGTTTCAGATCTGAAGTTCTGCAAATCTCTCATCTAGTTGACATGACAATTAAATAGCTGTAAAGCTGGCTCAAAAACTGCAAGAAATATATGGTAAATATTGGGTGAAGGATATAAATATTACCAACTCATCTACGAGATTCTTAGAACATAGGATAATCCCAGATTACATATTTATTGATTTATTTAACAAATTTAGACAGTGACCTATCTATTCTGGATGAAGAACAGAATGGAACAAGTAGAATCTAAAAGGGAAGAAAGATTTGTAAACTGGATCTCTTGCAATATTACTACTTAGAATCAACTCACCTCTGAAGAAACCACTTTTAAAACGTTCATAGAATTTTTTCACAGAATTAGAAATAAGTTTGAACTTCTCCAGAGAACTTTACAGAAAATATATTTAAGCAGTATATTCATATTTAGGCACATTGTTTAATTTATTTGCTCCATAGGCAGTTATTGCTTCTGAAGATCCACAGCAGTTAGTAGTTTTGGAGGAATTATTCATGGAACCTAAGCCAGTAACCCATCTTATCAGGCACTGATGAATTTGACATTAGTTATTTATGTGACCTTTGGAATAACAAGCTAGAATGTCTTGTTCTGGTAAATCAATGAAAGAACATATTAAACAACATGAACACTGTAATCTATAACTTTAAAAGGATGATATTGGACATCTCACAGAATATTTAATAGGGGCTATTTACAATCACCTGCTATTGGAAATTTATCCCAAAAGTTGGAACATTAAGATACACGGTTTGATTGCCTCCTATTACTATTGCATTTGGAACTGACATCAACAGGATTATTAATATGACTTAGAATCAATTACTTTATATTAAGAAGCATGAATTCTTCGTAGTTATATCCTTAGGATTTGGAAGTTATTAAGAAATCAATAATTTTTTCAAGCCTTGGGATTGACTAAAAATATTATATTGTATTGGAAAGAAAAAAAATCCACACCTGGTTTGCAGCAATGAATTGTTTAAATGTATTAAATTAATTTTTTTTGGACAAGAGGACAATGAAGATTTAGCAATATGTTTGGGTTTTTGGAACTAATTACCAGGCTTCTAGCCCCCTTTTTATTTTAAAAATTGCTACGCATGTTAATTTTGTTATTATGTTTATTTTTTTAATTCTCTTTGCTGTTACATAGAATTGTATTTTTATTATTTGCCTTGTGAAATAATTTAACAAAACATTAAAAAGTGCTCATGAGTTGCTCCTTATCAGATTGGATCTGGGCTGTGGGCTTTTCGGCACCATCAATGCCCTTTACATGGTAGAGGGGATACTTTTCAATCTGCAGATGACATAGAAGTGGATTGGACAATGTTATTCTTGAAAACTGTTAGATTCAATGGCCCTTCCAATTTTATAATCCTACATTTTTGTTTTTATAAAAAAGAAAAAGAAGGTATCACTGATCCTCAAACTGATCTTTCTTCATCATGCAATTGTTAGTAATAGACCTACAAATATCACATAATTAAATGCCACTCTTTATTGCACACCTTTCATAGTATGGTCCTGCATTATCTCATGTGTCAAAAAATATAAATAGAAAGTCACCATAGGTAAAATTATGCAGCAACTACAAATAACTATAGTGATTATTCTTGTTTATCTATTGATTATGTAGCTGACATTTAAATACAAGGCAGATCCATATTAGCTCACTATTCAAGTAGAACAGAATTTATTCTTTGCATTTATATATTCAATATGCCAGTGAGGGCTCTAAGGATAATATAATACAAGGCATCATTCCACCAATGCCCCCTCCCCATATATTTAGGATTGAAGTATACATTCAGTCCCAACCTGCCAGATATTTGAGTAGGCCTGGTTAGGAAACAGATACCACAAGGATTCCAGGAATAATGTTTTATTGTTGTAGAGTATGATAACAGAATCTTCAAAGGCTCTCAGAATTTCTCTCTGCTTTATCTTATACATGAGTTGCTTTTCTTATGCATCTTACTTTTGCAGGATTATATGGATATTTCACTGCCCTTATCAATTCATTACTTCTTTCTCACAGGCCTATGTGGTAGGCCTAAGGAAAATTATCTAAATTCTAAATTTAGTAATATTGATTACTTAGTTTTTGTAGTTCTTTGGGTGCCAAAGAACAAAGATACAAATGTAATTAGTATACTATGTCTAGAAAAATAAGTATGTCATAACTATTCTGAATAACCATTTGTAATTAAGCAACTATTTTAGTAATACTATTTAATACTTAATTGTATTAAATGAATCCTGGTGTTTAAAGTATTCTGATTTCACAAGCATCTAGAAGGGCTCAAATAGCAAATAATAGAAACATAATGCCTGTATTTTATCTTGCAGAGGATAGAATTATTCTTTTCATATCTTCATATTATTCTAAGAAAGGTTCCCAACTGTGACTGGATTCATAGAGAATTCAGCCATAATTCCCAATGGCATACTACAGTGCTGCAACTTAGCATGAGACACCCATATCTGCATCTCTTTACTCTAGTAGCAGGTGATTAAAAAAATTAATCAAATGATTATTGGCATCCTTTAATTTCTTTGCTAAACATAACAATCTTTACAAAGAAACAGTATGCTCCTACTGAGGAATCTGATACAAGTTGACGATCTCTCTGGAAGCTGTACTAAGCACTTTCCATGTAGCTATAGCAGATATGAAAGGTAAAACCAAAGCAAGTTGATAAATATAAGCAACCCTGAGAACAAAGGTTAAACTTTATGAACTCATAGTAATGAGAGCATTAGGACTTCTCCAGACAACATATGTTTGCACTATTTGAACTGAAAAAATTCCAACGTTTCTCAGAACAGAAATCTCATAAAACTAGTGCTAATTTCCAACAGCATCTGCAGTTTTTATTAATGCAAATATCTGACAACATTGCAAGTATTCAAATAGGGAAAACAAATGCACACAGATAGTAAGGAAGAACAGCAATGCAATTTTGATAAAGCACAAATCATGTAAGGTACTAATTGTCCCTTCTCTCATTATAGACATATGCAGGATAGATGGGTTTCATAGAAACCTATTGTTATTCCAGATAGAATGGTGACCTTCTTATATGTATTAAGGAGGAGCAAAGTGAATATGCTAGCCCAGGGGTCTTCAAACTTGGCCCTTTTATGACTTGTGGACTTCAACTCCCATAATTCCTCAGCCAGCATGCCTGGCTGAGGAATTCTGGAAGTTAAAGTCCACAAGTCATAAAAGGGCCAAGTTTGAAGGCCCCTGTGCTAGCCCCATCCACATGCATAGGTGAATGCCTGTAGTATTATCTGGATAGGTTTCTCTGTATAGAGTAGTTGTTCTTAGGACTAAAAGATGTAAAAATTGAAGTCCCTCTCGAAAGAAATGACGTTGACAAAAAAATATGTGTCTTCTGTCACGTTCCCCCTGATCCTGGTGGTGTAAAGAAAGGTCAGCAGAACTTATACTCATCTTATAGTGACAAAACAGAATTATGAACTTCTGGGTTAGTACTTACTAGCTTATTTGGGAATCACTTCCCCAGCTCCCCATATGTCAAGTTTAAATGATGGCCTGGGTAGCTGTGTAGACTTCAAAGTGTCTGGAGTTGTGATGTTCTAACTGGTTTGGTTTGGAAAGAAGTAAGCTGCTGCAGCTGTCTTAAGAAAACATACTATTTCCACCATATATTGAGAAAGGAAGATATAAAAATGCACATATATATGCTAGATTTGACACTTTACTTAAAAATAATGGAAATACAATAATTTTAGTATCTACTGAAGTCTGGAATTTTAGAACACTGAAAAATGACTCATGCATTTCATTTGAATTCCCCCCCCCCCCCCAGGATGTGACATTGGTTCTTATTGATGTGAACAGGGAGAGTACTAAGCATGCTTTCTAGAGATTAATTTGCAGGAGCCAAGTCCCATCAGCCAAAAAAGTAGTGCCAGTCCTCTTGAACATTCTCCCTTCAGAGATTAGGATGGCTCTAATCCTGTTGGCCTTTTGTAAGATCTTGATGATCTGGTTATGGGCCCAAGCTTCGGGTCCTGAGTGTGCTAAGGGTCTCGTTTCCTACAGATTATAATGTCTCTCAGCTGCTATATGTATTTAATTTTCTTTTGTATTGTGCCTGCAATTTGGGTTTAGTTGATTTTATGATTGTTTGCCACCCACTTGTTTGAGATGGGTGGCCATGTAAATTGAATAAATAAATATAGATAAATTTCAATTGCATTAAATATCATGAAAGTCTAGAGGCTTCTGCTCTCATTCCCGCCCTTCTCTTTAAACATTTTCATTTTACATCTGTGCTATTTTCAGCAATGTGTAACTTTAAACATCAAAGTACAAATTGGTTTCAGAGGATTCTTTTGATGTTCTATTCCCAGCATAGGAGCAAAGCTGAAAGCTTTTTCTTCCAAAACGTTTTATCAATTCAATTTGAAGTTACATGTAAAAGCATAAAGTGCATAATGTGCAAACATGTTTCTATATTCTTATTTAAGACCAAATCAGTGATCTCAAAGCTCCTTCTTTACAAGGTAGCTGTAACTTGACCTCAGAGCTGAACAGATTAAAAACTGATCTTTGCAAAAGATATAAAAAGACAGATAATTCCTTTGCAGAGATCTGTGATCCTATCTATGCTCTAACAACTATTAACCCTACTGAACTTTCCACCATAGTGGTTACTTCCTCCCATCCCACAGAACACATTTCTCTTTTGATATTTTAACCTGAAGTTGATATTTTAAGCATAAAACCATTTTCAGTAATCCTTTTTCCTCTTAACTAGGTTTATTAACCTGTTTTGTATCTAATTTAGAATCACAGATGAATTAGGAAGTATAGCATGGTATTACTTAGCTAATTTTCTCTAATTTCATTCAGTAAGCGCCTGACAGCAGGACAAGAAGCAACGGATGGAAACTAATCAAGGAGAGAAGCAACCTAGAACTAAGGAGAAACTTCCTGACAGTTAGAACAATTAACCAGTGGAACAACCTGCCCTCAGAAGCGGTGAATGCTCCAACACTGGAAGTTTTTAAGAAGAAACTGGACAGCCATTTGTCTGAAATGGTATAGGGTTTCCTGCCTGAGCAGGGGGTTGGACTCGATGACCTCCAAGGTCCCTTCCAACTTTATTATTATTATTATTATTATTATTATTATTATTATTATTATTATTATTATTATTATTATTATTATTATTATTGAAACATTCAAGTTATTCAGTAGCACTTCCAGGAATATCTTTCCTTGCCCTCCACAATGAGGCAATATAACAGAGCTTGAGGAGGAAAGCAGAGATTAATTTGCTAAAATTATGTGCTTGGCTTATTTTTCCAACCGTAAATATATTTTTATTCACACTGAGATTTTGGATTTGCAATTACTTGACCATTTAATGTGTAATTTAGTAAACAGTGTTTTTATTTTTTTTAAAAAAAATGCTGTGTGATTTCAAAATAGCAATAACTGAAAAGATATTTTACTGAAGGATACAAAAGGCTTCTGTAAGATGTATCACAGTATGAGAACTTTGAGCAAATTTCAAAGTGTTCCTCATTTTATTCCATAAAATATATGGAATAAATAAATATAAACAGTTCCAGATCTCTATATAAATCTATTATCAGGTCTATCTATGTAGAATTATTTTTCTTCAGTATGATTTTTATTGGAGAAGTCTTTGGCATATGAGAAAACAAAATGGCAGATTTGAGCAACAGTACACTTTTCTAACAAAACTCTGTGAACAAAGAGTAATACCATGATTTAATATCAGCACATCCCTGTGTTTGTGTGTGGGCTGCTTAATTAAGAATAGCATTTAGAAACATATATGCAGTAGTGCTTAATAAATAAATGAAGAAGTATACTTTTGACTCATTTTTTTAATTGGCTTCTCTCTATCTTGTTTTACGTTTTGTGTGGCGAACTCAACACATTTTGGATCATATTTATGCAGAAATAGTAAAAATTCAGAATGGTTCACAAACTTTTAAGCACCCTATATATATATTCCTTCTGTTCCAAAAAGCAAAGAGACAAAAAAGGTAATCTTTATGACGACTGCTACTGAAGCAGCTTAGACATAATGGAGGATTTAATTAATGACTGGAATTGTCTCTAGCATACAATATTACTTACGTTTGTTCTAACAATCAACCCTGACATACCTGGCGTAATGTGCGGGCTACCAAACTTTCTAGTACGGGTCCTCTATCTTCATGGAGCAGGTGAACCTCATCAAGAATAAGAACCTTCACTAGTTGAGAGAGAGCGACATCGCCAACACTCTTTCTGGTCACAACGTCCCATTTTTCTGGAGTGGTTACAAGCATCTGAGAAAGGAAATGACCAAAAAATAAATAAAAATGTTGTAGTCTTTAAATTTATTTTTCACTGCCTTGCTGAGGTGTCAAGAACAACTTGAAAAGTAACGAAGCTAAGCAGACCAACTTGAAATGGCAGCATTAAAACTTTCTTCTTTGCAACTGAAAATACAATAGAAAGTCTATTAATTATGTACAGCTATTTATAAACTTTCCAAAGGATGCCCAATCCTAGTTGTCTTTATGTCTAGCCATTCCAAATGTGCACTTGTAACTTCTCACATTAAAACATTTATATCTCACCCTTGGGTTGGGAGAGACTCCCTGGGTTGATTAGAGATTAATAAGCAGAGGCAATTCTTGCAATTGTGCTTGTGTTAATCTAAATCAGTGGTTCTCAACCTGTGGGTTGCGACCCCTTTGGGGGTCGAATGACCCTTTCACAGGGTTCGCCTAAGACCATCGGAAAACACATATTTCCGATGGTCTTAGGAACTGAGACACCACTCCTCTATCCGTCTCCGCATGGCTTCGAGCTGGGGGCCGTTGCAGCACCGGATTCGTTTCCATCGAGCATCTCCTAAGGGAGGCTGCGCTGATTCGTGGCCCTTTCCGTGGAGGAGGCTGAACTAAGCTCTGCCGGTGCTGTCGCCCTCTTGGCTCTCTCTCTCTCTCTCTCTCTCTCTCTCTCTCTCTCTCTCTCTCTCTCCCTCTCTCTCTCCCTCTCCCCGCCTGGGCACTTCTCCAACCAGGCTGGGCGGAGCCGGTGGAGGGGCCTTCCTGCCCCCCCTCCCCAGCCAGCTGGAACTGGGCAGGCCGGCGACCTTCAGAAGTGAGGCGAGGACAGGCAAGGTGCGCTGAACCCCGGGCGTGGCAGGTGAGTGGGCGGCGTCGGTGTGCGTTTGGAGAGCCCTTAGGGTTGGGGGTCACCACAACATGAGGAACTGTATTAAAGGGTCGTGGCATTAGGAAGGTTAAGAACCACTGATCTAAATAGTTATAACACAAAAGAAAAAAAATCCTAGTGGAATTGGGAAGGCTGATGTATGCTCTGCTTGCTTTAGTGGATGATCATTGGGAGAGTAAGCTGTCAGTGGCATGAGTCCGCAAGGAGAAGGGCGGGATATAAATTAAATAAATAAATAAATAAATAAATAAATAAATAAATAAATAAATGTTACAGCAAGTCCCCCTGCAATTTCAGAAGCAGTTACGGTCCAAAATTGTAACCTGGCAAATACCTAGAAAACAATGAACAAAAATTGGGAATGCAATATTGCCCATAATCCCTGGGCTACAATTGAAGCTTATTGGCACATATGCATAAAAGTTGTTACCAATCCTTAAAATATCAATTTTGTTGTTTTAATATTATGGGATTTCAACTGCATATTCCAGAAAACAGACCAAAACATAAGCACTTAAATACTGAAATTTAAGAGATGGTATTGCCCATTTGCATCTGTTTACTAGAAATGATAAATCATTGTCTTGGAAATAATAAATCTCAGACCTCAAGAGCATATGAAAATTAATATCCATTAAAATAGAGTAACTGTACAACTTCACATTCAAGAACTATCTTATGAATAAAATGGAGCAAATGATTTTAATCGAGCATTACATCCCACAGCACTTGCAGGTTTAAAACATGGAAAAAATCAAGCAAGCGGTCATAAAATGTGTAAGAACAAAATGCAATTTATGTTTATTAACTGCTGGTTTGGAATGGAATTTCCTTGCTGCACTTGAACATGGTTTAAGCTAGTTAAATCTTTTACTAAGTATGGTTTTAACAACAAAAACCTTATGTTACCTATTCACAGACTTATTAGAACAAGGATATGAAAAAATGAGCTAGATAGCCAAACATTTGCTTAGTAACAAAAACAAAAGACAGAAATACGTAGCTCTGGACAATTTATCATATCTTCCTTTTTTAATCATATAGAAAAAACATCTGAAAAATTCAGTTTCTAGGATCTACTTTAGGGCAGCTATTTTTTGTAAGACACAACAAAGGACCACTTTTTAAACCATTCTTATATTTTTTTGCTTAAAGTGGTTTCTATTCCAAACAGAATATCAAGAGACTTTCATAAGCTTCTTAAAATGTTGCATGATTGGGCTGTGTGTGTGTGTGTGTGTGTGTGAGAGAGAGAGAGGGGGGGGAGAGGGAGAGAGAGAGGGAGAGGGAGAGAGGAGGAGGGAGCCTCAGTATTTTTGACTAAATGTGGGAGATTTTTCATTAAGCTTCTTATTCTATGCAGACACT
This sequence comes from Protobothrops mucrosquamatus, assembly GCF_001527695.2. Taxonomy (NCBI): domain Eukaryota; kingdom Metazoa; phylum Chordata; class Lepidosauria; order Squamata; family Viperidae; genus Protobothrops; species Protobothrops mucrosquamatus. The sequence goes on from NW_015386951.1 coordinate 315,704, forward strand.
TATTTAGCAACATACATAGTAATCATTGATGTTTTAGTTGGGCAGTGTGAAAACTTTTAAAAAAGTAAGCATGAGGAATTCTTCTTGACTCTCCTGCTACATTGATTACATAGCAACCAAAATCATTTTTTTGATGGTATACCTTTGAATATCCCAACAAAATAATAACAAGGTTGACATTTTATAACTTGCTAACATGAAAAGAGTTAGTGGATAATGAAACACTAAAAATCCAAAAGTTCAACGAGTCATTACAATACTTTGCATCAAATGGTTTAGTGGTTAAGGCACCAGGCAGGAAACCATGAGTTCTAATTCCACCTTAGCCATTAAAGCCAGCTGGGTGACCTTGGGCCAGTTATTGTTGTGGGAAAACAGGAGGAAGGCATGTTGGATATGTTCACCACTTTATTTGCAAAAATAATAAAGGTGGGATATAAATAAATACTGTAAGCAGGGCTTTTTTTATCATAGAACGCCCAGAACGGAGTTCCGGCACCTTTTTTGGATGGAACCTTGTAGGGTAGGCAAGGCGGGTTGTATGACGTGTGTGAGTTCCGGCACCTTTTTTTTTTTTTTTTTTTTTAGAAAAAAAGCACTGACTGTTAAGTAAATAAATCATGGGAAAATGAAAGTAACTGAGGAGCAAAAACAGTATCTAGTATTATTAACTGCTGTGAAGAGCTGAAGATGTTAGTCACCAAAGAACTAGGCACAGATCATTTGATAATATCAAAGCCAGGAGCAGCGAAGTTTCCTAGCACACTAACTGTAGTATTTAATAAGTATGTGATAACTCTAAATACTGCATGTTCAACCAGATTTTACAAACTGTTGTCACACCTATTATTGATGCAACTGATTAACACTTTGAAATGAACAGGATGTCAGCTACAAAAATTAGCAGCTGTAATTAATTAGCCAACTGTCATGAAATATATTTAGCAATGCATATTAAGAATTTAAAGGTGTGAAGTGCTCCAAATACTAGCTATTTAGCTGATTTGCCAGAGCTAAACTGGTACTGCTGTGATCACACTTCTTCTTGTGCCACAGTTACACTGTCACAACTGAGGGAAGTCAGAGCCCCAGAGAAGGAAATATTAAAAAGGCAGAAAAATATATTTCCTCAAAAAGGATTTTTAAAAGCAGAAAACCAACCCTGTCCCCCAAGTCTCTGTCCCAAGCAGTAGCCAGCCCTATACAAATGCAAATGTAACCATCAGAAAGTTGGAGCCAGAAAACTCAAGAAGACAAAGAGACTTAAAATCTGCATATCCCACCTGAGATGGGACATAATAGGACTAACCCATTACCATCAAGTATACCAGAGAGTCACACCTAGACTCAGATCAAAATACATGACACACGAAATAGCCTCAAAGCTCATGCCACAGGAACAGGAAACTATTCCAAACAAAAGGCTAGAGAGGGTATAAAAACCTACTGCCCATGTGCTCAGGTCCTTCTTTCCTCTGGTCTTTCCTGCCAGAACCATCTTTCTGCCTCTTCAATAAACTGTAACCTTCTTCCCAAAGCAGTCACCATGTTGTTTATTTATCCCCGGCTTGGATGGACCAGGATGAAGACTTTACTTCCAACACAACTTAAAATAAAAAAGAAATATATGCCTCCCCACTTTTCTTTTCAGTTTTATAGCATTTGGAAACATCCTGTATCAATGAAGTGCTTTTTTATGGCTAAGTTATAATTAAAACTTGCTGTTGGAACTCTAAAGAATAGTAATACAGTAATTAAATGTGAAATTGTGTACATTGTTACCCTGAAGACGGTGTGAACTTATTGTATGCAGTTGTTCTGAATTTCAATAGAGCTCTGACAGAAACACAATTTAAACAAACTGAGGACAGAGACCACACAAATAGCTGATGGACTGAATCCAAAGTTAGAAGATGAATAACAACAACGGCTTCCTTTAAGATTTATGCCTAAAAGATTGTGAAACTGGAAAATCTGGAAGGGAGAATAACAAACAACTTTGAGATGTCCAGTTTAAAACACAGTAGTAAGCCTTTCCTATGCCCTGGGATTTAAGTAGGCAGCTTCATTCTCAGTCTGCCTAGAGCCTCAGCAATCTAACGCTGAAATGTAATTTCCTGAAAAAGAAAATCAAAGATTCACAGGCTCACCAAAAATTAGATGCAGTAGGCATCTCACAATCTAATTTTCATTCCACATCAGGATATGACAACCAGTTAAGAGTTCTTTCTTTTTCAGTGTTACAAAAGTGGGAATTTATTAGAACAAGAACATGTGCTTCATCTTGATTTTTAATAAAAAAAAATCAAACTTTGTTCAAGGTCCAAAAATATTACTGTGCTCAGGGTTACAAGACACAGGTCCCCATATTCTAATTCCCATTTCTAAGACACTTTAGGTAATGGTATACAATGTTTAGAAAAAGGCTGATTATCTCTATCCATCTGTTCTGGGCTTCTCCCAAAATATTCAAATAAGTCACAACATGGATCAAATGTGTTGCTGCAAGCTTAAGGAGTTCTTCAGAATACTTTTCAGAGGGAGATGGGCAGCACATAAATTAATTAAATCAATCAATCAGCAAAAGTGCCACTGCTCATTGGCCCAAGGTCCCTATATACATGGTTCAAAGGACAGTTTTTACTTTATTAATAGTCACACATGTTTGAAGAACAAATCATTGGCATAATTCAGCTGTATTGGAAAGAAACTTTGTTCTTTGTACCTTTGAACACAGTACAGTAGCATGAGAATAAGGATCTGTGAGGGAGGTCTGACAGATGGCAATCTTGTCACAGACTTCTCTAAAACTTAAAAAGAGATAGAATTGTCAATGAAGTGTTTATACTCTCTCCATCTTCCCTTTGTCAAAGGGAAGATGATTCTTCCTTAATTGCAGCTCGGCTGCTGGTTATGTTAACTGTGTCCAAGCTGCTGAGAGAGAGCTAATTTTAATGATTCAACAAATGCACATACATCAAACTTGTATTTCTTTAATACTGTTTATCGGAAGGTCAAGATAAAGTGAAGAGGCAGGAGTGGGAAGAAAAAGAATATGTGCCTGAAAGTGAAGACAGTAACCTGTGTTACTTTGTTAATAGAGGGGAAAAAAATCACAAGGTCTGTTGGATAAAATACCTGTGAAAAGTCTATATGAAGCACTTACTGTAAGCCAGTGGTGGCGAACCTATGGCACGCATGCCAGAGGCGGCACTCAGAGCCCTCTCTGTGGGCATGCGTGCCGTTGCCCTAGCAGAGTTCACCAGAGTAGCAAGCACGTGGCATTTAGAAGCGACAGGGCAGGAAGTGAGCGAGCAAGCAGCGTTGGCCCCCCAGGGATGGCGAGGGACAGGCCCTGGCCACGCTCACCGAGTCTGCTGTGACCACTACAGCCACGCCGCCCAGTGGACCACGCCCCCCCGAGGGCACCACAATGCTGATGCAGCCCTGGCACTTTGCGATAAATAAGTGGGTTTGGGGTTGCAATTTGGGCACTTGGTCTCTAAAAGGTTCGCCATCACTGCTGTAAGCTATAAGATTGGTTAACAAGAAAGAAGCCACAGACTTATTCTATACCCTCCAACAGCAGGGCTATCCAACTATCTTTTTATGGGCTCATTTACGCTTAAGCATGGATGTCCTTGCATGCTTAAATGTAAATGAAACAGGTACACTGTTCAGGAAACAGAAGCTAACGGACATTCAAACTGATCAAACTTTGATGGGCTCCTTGTTTTAATTTGGGTGGACTTTATGAGACAGCAATAATATGGCATTGTAGGAATGGGTGAGAGCTGATTCTTGAGTTTTTGTTTTACTACAAGTAAAAAGGTCCCACAAAATTCAGCCCCATCCTGTCTCTCCAGGCATGGGGAAATGAGATCTGTGAACGAGATGCTTAGGGACTTTAAGTGGTCTGTGTAACACAGGAAACTCTCCCCAGTTAATAAGTTATTATGTTGCTCAAAGCAGTCACTGTCAGATCATTTGCTTAGATAGCCCAGAATATCTGAAGGGCATAAAGTGACCTACATAATCAGACTATTACAGCGGTATGACTGAACATTTCCATTCATTCCAAAGGACAATAGGGATCAGGTGAGCATCACTAAAAGTATAATGATAATACATAATGCTGCTGACACATACTATTAACATTTCATCATTATTACCGTAATTAACTTGCAACACTACAATAAATTGCATGGAATGGTAACATTCTTCATTTAAGCATCTGGAAAAACATTTAATCTTCAAAACAAAAACCTCTTAAAATACTTTTCTAGATTCTTGTTGTCTTTTGCTTTAGCAAGCAGTGCCGCAAAGCATTTTCATTTATATTGCTATTATACCACTTCACTTCCCTCAGCA
>NW_015386951.1:321845-328514 GCF_001527695.2 Protobothrops mucrosquamatus
ATTCCATTGTCGGCAGGTCGTCGGGTGTGCTGGGGAAACCCTCCCCTCACCTTGCCTCGATCGGGTTATCATAGGATGTCTGACGGTGCTGCTGGTGGGTAGCTCATCCTCCCCTTGGTCCTTTGATCTCGTAATGTCTCGCTCATTCACCTGCTCCTTGGATCTCAATCCTTTGTTGGGTGAGCTGTCTCCCCCTGCTGGGGGGGGGGAGGCGCTTTGTAACTGCTCCTGGGATCTGTGTATGTACCGTATGTATGAGTATGTGTCTTTTACTGCTGGACTTGTTTCTTTAAAAATATTCCAGTTTTTTTTCATGCACACACAGACATATACACATATATGCGCATATATATATATATACGTACATACATGCATATATAATACAAACATACAAAGCATGCAAGAATATCCCATTCTCTTATTTTTATGAAATCATTTTTGTACTATAATATCAATGATAGCATACATTTGTTCAGGGAATAAATAGAAAACCGAACAGGGCAGAAGTGGCATGCGGAGTGGAGATAATTGGAGCAGGATCCGATGATCCTGCCAGGTCCTTCCTCCTTTCCAATTTGTCTTCTTCCTAGCCCTGGATATCCCAGTGGTACATGGGATGAAATATATTCCATTTATTATGGACAATTCATTTGGAGGTCTTAGTTTAGCTTCAAATATCTGCATGGTAAAAAGATCCACTTCTGAATAATATGGGTCCAATGGGGTTTTTTTATTACTTTTTCTTATTACTTTAGGTAAGTGTCCTGCTACTTCCCATTTTATGAACAGATTTTTCTTAGAGGAGTTTTTAAAAAATCATCGGCAAACAGGCATAATTCACTTGCATCTCACTTCTCAATTTTCCTGCTTTTTCCACTCAGATCCATTTGTCTACTGAGAAATACTCACTTAAAAAGCATGGCTGTTTCTCTGAATTTTTTGTTACAGGCAAATCAAAGATAATTGGACTTCAGAATACCTTTAAATTATAGTCTAAGAAAAGAATCTAGTTTAATGTATCATTTGCATTAACTATAAAGAGTGCTTTATTATTGCTTAATGTTTATAGTGCTTTTAGGTATCTAGAGGGAATGCAGAAGAATTATATAGCAATTTTACAGAAGTATGGGTTTCTCTCAACAAAAAGAATTTATGACAAGGCTTAAATCTTGAAGAAAAAAAGAAAATCAATAACTAACTCTTGGGATTCCACAATGTCCTAGTTATTAATAGAGGTAATGAAATATTTCTTTTAAGAAGAATCTTGTTTGTTTTATGAGAAGTACTGTACATTATTAAAATCCAATTTGCACAGAGTGCACTGCTAAAAGTCTTCTAGTTTTATATGCTGTAATTAAAAGATACATTTATTATATAAAAGTCTAACTGTATATATATTTTCTATAAGTAAATTAAAAATACAGACGATTCCTGCATATTAACATTCAGTTTTATAGAGATATTACGTAAAGGCAAGTTAATAAACCTTCATGTTATATTATTTTATACTTTAATGCCTTTAAGGTTTAGTAATATTATTTGGCAATTCTGGTATACCTATCTGCCAACATTTCAGAATTACAAATAGAACCACAGCTCTATCAACATAACTCACAGAATAAAATTGAGCATTCAAATCTCGATCAAGTTACTACGGGGATGCTGAGACAGCCAGAACTCTTAGGACAGGCCATAAGTCCCCCTTGTTCAGTGCTGTCATAATATTGAATGGCTGTTGAATGAGTGGTTGTAACCACTGATTCAAGGAAAAACAATGAAAGTCTTTCAAAAGATTTCCGAATTCAGAACAAAGTTCCAACCTCAAATTGGTATGGACAACCAACGTACAGACAGTAACCAATTCAAAGGGGAGCAAATAAGGATGGAAGGAATATACTGAAATACTATACAGTCAACATCCAAAATATCGACTTAGAAGATATTTCTTGCTTACAAGAATCTTTAGTACTAGAAGATCAAGTTAGATCATTGCCAAGTTGGAAGACTACAGGAACTAAGAGATTACCCATTGAAATTAGACAAAATGGATTACACCCCAGGGTACTCAAGGAACTGGCAGATGTGATCTCAGAACCACTGAACTATATTTTTCAAAGATCCTGGAGCACTGGGGAACTACCGGAGGACTGGAAAAGAGCTGATGTAGTTCCTATCTTCAAAAAAGGGGTAAAAAATGGATCCAGGAAATTACAGATCTATCAGCCTGACCTCAATATCTGGGAAGATTCTGGAAAAGATAACCAAGCAATGAATCAGTGAAGACCTAGAGGCAAACAAAGCCAACATGGGTTTGTCAAAAACAGATCATGCCAGACAAATCTTATTGCATTCTTTGACCAAGTGACAAAATTAGTGGATCAGAGGAATGCTGTGGATATAATTTACTTGGACTTCAGTAAGGCATTTGATAAAGTAGATCACAACCTACTACTTGATAAGATAGAAAAATGTGGGTTAGACAGCATCACCACCAGNTATTATTATTATTATTATTATTATTATTATTATTATTATTATTATTATTATTATTATTATTATTATTATTATTATGTAATGGAAGAAGAATCAATCAAGGTTCTAACCAGCTATGCCAGTAAATTTGGAGATAGTGACCAATAGATTGAAATACTTCAATCTACTTCCAAACACCAAAAAAGGAGAATTAATAGAGCATTGTACAATATTCTTAATTTCACAAGCCAGCAAAAAAAGCTCAGGATCATCCAACACAGCTCAGAGCCCTATATGAAAGAGAGATATGAAATGTTTAAGGAGGTTTTAGAAAAGGCCAAGAAACACAAGACATTATTGCTGATGTACACTGAATGATTAAGAAAGTCAAAGAAGGCTTTAGTTACAATGGTGATGAAGACACTTGAAAGGCCAGGTCAAGGACAGACTATCATTAAGAAAATCTATGTAGTTGCTAAAAGATGACAAAAAATGGCACATAATCAATCAGTGGGAAGATGAAATCCTTGGATATTTTTGTAATCTTACAGAAATTATTGCCTGACATTAAAAATCTTATCAAGTTTAACAAATTTATGGAGCAATATGTATAAATCATACAATTTTGAAATAAAAATCACTCTAAAATCCTAGTGCCTATTGTAACGAAAGAAGACAAAAAAAAAGAAATCTATTTTGAAGGGAAAGTATAATATTTATTCATATTTATTTTGTGCAACAATGACTGCTGTATACAACAAAATTCAGTTCACAATCTTTTGAATTAACATCTGCAGGGAAGAAGAAGATCTACCGTTTACCTACAGGTGACACTGTTGGACCAGTCTGTGAAAACTTACAGCTCATGATAAGCAGGACATAGTTCCATTCAACTGATTGAGATTATTTTTCCCTATGCTCCTATAGCCCCTCAAACCTGGCACATTTAACTTAATTTGTTACAATTTTACCTTTATGAAAGCTGAATATATTTATATAACTATAAAACTCTGCACATTACATACGTGTAGTGTATTCATTTTATACACTCTCATTAAAAATACTGTTCAGTTAACATTTTGAATTAAATAATCCCATCTAATATTACAAAGGAGAGATATAAAATTTTTGTCACAGAAAATTGGGGGGGGGGATTTCACAAATAAAACATGAAAAATTAGAAAAAATTTCCACGGTCACACTAAATATCCTCTTCTTTCTTACCCATGTTTTCCAAAAAATAAGACCATGTCTTATTTTTTTTTTTTACCTCCAAAAGAGGCACCAGGTCTTATTTTCGGGGGAGGTGAGGCCTCATCTCACCTCTGGCACCGACAGTCCCACCTAGCCAGTCCTCTTCTTCTGGGGCCGAAATGCTGCAGCTGCATTCGGGCCTGCAATTTGCAGTCAGGCCTTTCCAGAAGGTATCATAGCTTGTTGCTCGGCTGCTGAGGTCTTGTAGAACCAAGCTACGAATTGAATCCGTAGCTCGGTTCTTGGCTGCACAGGCCTTCCAAAAAGCCCTGTGACTGAGAAATGCAGGCCTGGCTGCAGAAGAGGCCTCAGGGGAAGAAGTGGGCCGGCAAGGAGAGGTCTGGCTGCAAGGTAAGTGGGTGTGGGGTGGGGCGGGTGGGGCAGCTCCACATCCCCACCCCCACCCTAGCTTGATTTTTAGGTGTGTGCCTCACCCCAAAACTAGGGTTTATTTTTGGGATAGGGCTTATATTAGGCCCACCCCAAAAAATCAAGCTAGGGCTTATTGTTGGTGTAGGCCTTATTTTCGGGGAAACACGGAAAAACATGAGTTGGTCCTGAAACAGCACTATACAAAAGGCTGAAGTGGCTGGCATTCATGATTTCCTCTCCCTGTGTGGCTCTAAGCCAGATGTCATTTCTCTATTCTTAAAAGAAAAATTAAAAATGCTTATGCCCCAAGGTTTGCTTAACTATGATTTATTGAAGAAGCCATTAGTATGTATCCCGAAAACCAAGAAAACTTTGAGGAAAGCAAAACTATAAAAAAATGCCTTTTCAAGTAACTTATGATTTAATACAGGCATGGATGCAACAAGAACTCCTTTGATACCTGCTGGAAAGTATAGGCCTCAACATTTCCTGATGTCTTTTCAATTTCACATTTGCGAAGATTTAAAGGAATGAAATCAGTGCCTCAAGAACTCCATCCAAGATCAGGTTCATTTTTGCCTGCTCCCACTTCCTGGCCTTTTTGAATATGGTCTTATATAAGTTGCTCAATATTTGGTAAGGCCCTTGAGTGAGTGGAAGTACAAATTGAATTCAGTATCTAACATCTGATTACTTTTCATTCAGCAGAAGCCTGGATTCTGGCAGTGTTTCTTCCAGGGTCTCAGACAGATTAGAAAGTGGGAGACATCCTTGCTATTGGTCTTTTCCGCATCACAAATTGAATCTGGGATCTTCTCTTTGCCATACATTATTTGTCCATGGGACAGTGTCTCATCTAAATTCATCGGCATTGCATATGACAAATTCACTATGAAAATGTTCAGCCAAAATATAACCAAAGCTCTTTTTTCAAGAAAAGGAGAAAATAGCTTCTTTGATCTTGTTGTTTATACAACAAATTTGCACACAGGAAAAGGAAAGAATGATCTCAAAGTTCTCTACTAACAGTTAATTTAGAGTGGAAAGGGTCCAAATTTATCAAGAAGGAGTTCTGCTCTCTAAGACCAACTATATTTACAATGAAGTAGGAGGTTACAGTTTGTTTAGGGCACATAGGTCATTCTGAAAGAAAATCTGCAATGGATAACTCAGTGTGAGGTAAGAAAGACTTTAATCTAAAAGAAATTTCATACCCCAAAACAATGCTAAACTCACTAAAGAGAGCTTCAGATTCAACCCCCTGTTCAGCTCTGAACACACTTACGAGCCTTTGGGAACATTCCCACTAATATTTTTTAAGAAAAATTGGTACGTTATTGTATTTCCATTTGTAGTTTGTTTAAGGGACAAAAAGTTCTTGTTTTAAATAATGTGTTTCTTCAGTCATTGTGAAAAAAATAATGACTCTCAGTTTAGCTGTGCCACTTAGAAATGCTAGATTTCTCTGCAAAATAAAGGAATAAATCTTATTTATTGTTACGCTTCCTTGCCAAACTGTTGATCAAAAGAAGGTATTCTGATTGGATGCAAAGCATTCAGCATTAATCCTTTTCCCAGCAATTTATTATGGGAAAAAATACAAGCACTTTGTCAAATGTATCAATTTTAACAGGGTACTCTTCTAATTAATGTCAGGAATAGCATTAGTTACAACCTTGCTCATCAGAAACTCTGCTGATCCCATCATGACAAACTTGTAGCTGCTCCTGTCAATCTCTAAATGTTTACCTACCAAAAAAGTTGAGCAGGTTTAAATTTTGGTTAGCAACAAAAAAGCTAGCACTAGCAAACCAGAATATGATACTATCCTCCCTCACTATGATAAAAAGCAGTGGAAACAACTGCCACAATATGATGCAAATATTATTTAGGGGCTCCATGGCATAGCTGCTGGCTTAGCATTTATATGAAAAGCACACTGATATCTGGAACTGGGTAGAAAAGGCATGAGGACAATGCATGCGCTAAAAGGCCAGTGTTTTTCAAACATTTCATTTCAAACATTTCAAAATTTAAGATATGTGGACTTCAACTCCCAGAATTCTCGAGTTTCCACATCTTAAAATTGCCAAATTTGAGGGAAAAAACGCTTTAGACTGAGATGAGCATGGAGGACATAAACATGGCTATCTTGTCAAGCATTAAAGAAACCTTCTGCTGGAGAAGGAGCAGAAATAAGAAGAAATGGAATATTAGCAGTGAAGTAACTAGAAAACTACTACTTTCTTAATTATAAGAAACAAAAGAACCCAAAATATAAGCCTCCCTCTTGAGAATAAGGTAATTGTTTAGGAAGCAATTGGCACACATGCTTAACAGACAGAAAATCTAGAAGCAATGGTGCTCATTATATTTTTAGAGATTTAGCAGTGTTAACCAATTGCTTGTCATAATAAATGTCCAAGTCATGATGATGTTATTTATGGCACTGAAATATCTGCAAGCAAACAACAGAGAGCACCAAGGACTCCAGAATTCAACCCTGACCTACACGTATTCTCTTTTATTGAAATGTCCAAGTCTTTAAATAATAATTCAATTGTCAGTTAT
>NW_015386951.1:328792-332107 GCF_001527695.2 Protobothrops mucrosquamatus
CACCAACAGACAACAATTTCATTCTGATCCTTCCCAAAACATATACAAAAAAGGAAAGTAAACAAAACTGAAAGCATAAAAAGAAGAATCCCAATATGAAAGATGCATTAAATGAAGACAAATACATTACTTGCAGTGCACCATCTCTCTCTCTCTCTCTCTCTCTCTCTCTCTCTCTCTCTCTCTCTCTCTCTCTCTCTCTCTCTCCCTCACACACACACACACACACACACACACACACTTTTCATCACCTTCAACTGGGCAAAATTAAGCATCACTGGGCAATGATTTTTGAAACTAAGGCATCTCAAATGGGCTAACTTACAGAATGTGACCAAAACCCAGGGCCCTTGACTCACAAGGGAATGAAACTTGGGGATGTTACAGCTGCTTCAGTGCTACTAACTGCTGCTGTGGTTATGAGATCTTCATTTTCAATGGCTTGAGTGCAATGAGGCTTAGAGAGGTTGCATGAGTGGTGGGGAAGCCTGGCGCAACTATTGAGGGGCTTTGATTGGCTGCTGCCAGGTGGGGAAGGTGCGTAAGTGGCAGGGAGGTGCAGCTTGAGCACACAGAAGGTCAGGGAGGGTCTTGAGGGTGAGGAGGTGGCTAGCAAGGTGTGGCATGAGCACAGAGGAATGGCGGGGGGGAGAGCACAGATGTGGAGACTTACTCAAGCAACTTGCAACCTTGCCTGCCAGCTTCCCCATTGACTTTGCTTGTCGGAAGCTGGCAGGGAAGGTTGCAAATTATGATCATGTGACTGTGGGATGCTGCAACTATTGTGAGTCTGCTGCCAAGTACCCAGATAGCAATCATATGATTATGGGGTGCTGGGATGGCCAGGACTTCAAGGACTGGTTGAAACCACCATTCTTTCAGCATCACTGTAACTTCAAATGGTTGCCAAACAAATGGTTGTTAACCGAGGACTACCTATATTGTCTTAGAATATTTTGCATCTTCAACTGCTCAGAATGGCAGTACTGATATCAATATTTCAGGCACTTCTGGAACCATATAACTGCATTTCTTATTTTTAAGACATTTTTTAAAAAATCTATGTATTATGTTCAATTGCAATTGAGGTATAAAATCTTCATAGCTCAAGTTTTTGAAATCCATCAGATGGTGAAACCCATCAAGATCCTCATCCGCACAACGCAAAAGTTCCCAGTATCATTTGCCAGCCTCAGCTCTACTCAGCTTTTAGATGGTCTGTTTTACTGCTCACTCTTCACTGTCACTGCAAGAGCAATCAATCACCCAAACTTTGAGATGATATTCTGTTCAGTCCTCTGAGCTATTTCCTCCATCCGCGAAAAGCACCACTAAGCAAAGAATCTTCTACTTCACTAAAATCAGGATGTATTTTATTACAACAGTAAACCAGTTAATACCTAGGAATTGAGCTGATGACTCTTTTTAAGGGATTACTTAAGGATTCTCACTCAGCATTTGAATATGATTTCAAAATAAAACACATCAACAGCCATCTAATTTAATGCACTAACCACAAATTGTGTGCTTAAACTTGATGTTACAATTACCAGTTCTTTACAAAAAATCTTCTATGATCTGATTTTCTAAGTGCTAATCTACCCATCAAGCATATATGGGATAAACAGTCAGTTTCTCAGGATTTTTCTTTGCACAAAGAATTCCAGCTGAGAACAAGCTGATTCGTTTGTTTTAAATAGCAGGCATCCACTACGTAGCTAAATAGTCACATCCACAACGAGGGACTTTTCTGTTTACAGATTACTTGTTTAAGCAGATTAAGTCCTTCATATGATCAAAATACCTTTGGACTAAAAATTAACAACAGGAATAATTAAGGAATCCAATCTTAGTCAGTCACTGGGACAAAGGTTTATTCTTCTAAGCTTGTGCTGGAGGTTATCCTCAGGGAATTTCTCTCTCTCTCCAGAATGTGTTCACTGGGCTGTTCACACATTCTGGAAAAAAAGAAGTACCCTGAGGATGGGTTCCAACACAAGCCCAAAAGCTTAGAAGAATAAACTTTAGTCCTGGTGACCAACTTAGACTGGATCCTCCAACCTTATCCAGGACACATATATTTACCTTCAGAACTATTTAAATAGCACAGTAGAATCTACATAATGTATGGACACACTATGGTTTATAAACCATGGTTTATAGCTTAGTTTATCTAGCTAATGTAGTATGCTGAAACCACAGATAAAATACGTTATGGCTTAATATTATCGATTAATTCATGAAAACATTGTTCTGTTATATTCCTATAAGGAACTTCAGGTGTATGTATGTGTGCATGTGTGTATGTGTGTGTATACGTATAGGTAGTCCTTGACTTACGACCAGTTGATTTGAAGTTCCAACACTGCCTTGGACAAGGAAGTGTTATTAGGAAATGCTAGTGACAACAACATCTTGTGACTTTTCAACTCAGAATAAAGACTTAAAACAAGAACAAGAACAAAAATGGAAATCCTAAAGGACAAATTAGTTGCTAGATTTGTCTTCTCTGAGTGTGCTAGATGCTGAAATTTATGAAACAATCTTCTTTTCAGAAAAATTTTTTGTAAGACTTCTCTTTTTTAAAAAGCAACTGAAGGAACAGATAATAGCACTGCATATCATTTTAAACAGTACAGAGAAACTACCTTTTAAAAGTCAGAATCCTCCCTTGAAATGGATTATCAATAACTCAAAACAGAGAAAAAGGAAGCATGCTTCTTTAACTAACATATAATGAACTTCCTGAATTCTCTACCTCATCAACAGAAGAATGGGAAGCTCATTTCAAAAAGGATTTGTAAAAAGCAGAGAAAACCAGCATTAACTATAACAACCTTCCCCAACCTGCTGTCATCAGATATTTGAGATGGAAACTTCCAAAATTCCCACCCAATTTAGCAGTGGTGCTTCCTAACAAAGCTAGGAATACCCATCCTTCTATGCAGTAGTTACAGAAAGCTGAGCAAGGAGAACGGAATGGATCATCCACCATCCAATTCCCAGATACTACAAAGTAGCCATGATCATATCCATATATTTCTAGAAAGATGGGGTTGACTCTCACTTATTATGGGCTGGCCCTCATCCAACAAAGCAGTTCTTAATATGAAATTTTGAATGTCATTACCACATGATATGCACCATCAGGAAGATTTTTCCACCTTCTTTTTTAAAGCCTATCAAACTCCAGCTGTGTCAGTCACCGGACAGCATTTTGGAACATCAAACATATGCCACTGATTCCAGATAATAAATGATGGGGAAAGTTTTGTTGGGTGACAGTTTGCTTAGCACCACCAATCATTCCTTGCA
>NW_015386951.1:332665-335012 GCF_001527695.2 Protobothrops mucrosquamatus
TTGAATGTCATTACCACATGATATGCACCATCAGGAAGATTTTTCCACCTTCTTTTTTAAAGCCTATCAAACTCCAGCTGTGTCAGTCACCGGACAGCATTTTGGAACATCAAACATATGCCACTGATTCCAGATAATAAATGATGGGGAAAGTTTTGTTGGGTGACAGTTTGCTTAGCACCACCAATCATTCCTTGCACTGCTTAGGCAGGGAATGATGTGTGTGTTCTCATCTCATGTAGGGTAGTAATGAGACACAACGGGCTCAACAGTTATTCTTTATAAACTGTCAGAGTGCCCTAAAAAGTAAATAGGTACCTGAGTTCGGAGAATTTCACTTTTTGACAACTGCATGTCGCCTGTCAGCTCTTTCACCATGATGCCCAGTGGTTCCAGACGTTTGCTGAAATAATTTGTCATTTCAGCTGCCAATGCCTTCATGGGAGCAACATAAACTATCTGCAGTGAAAAAGACACTAGATTGATAAATGAGCAAAATGTTCAACCCTGAATATTCACATCAACTGATACGAATAATAATTTATGTAAAAGATGATACTGAGCTCATAAACAGCAAGAAAATTAACAGCAGCATGTGGATTTTGGTTATTTTCAGAATAAATGCTCAGCTCTTTTTAAACAAGAACAATGTACCGTATTTTGTTTATAAAGGCCTATCATTTTGAACATTTCTTCTGCACCCAAATTAAATATATTTTCAACACTTTTCACACAGGCAGCAACATTTCCAGAACCAAAAAAGGAATTGCGAATCAGCAATCAACTAAATCAACAAGCTTTGTAGCTATACGTATTGGAGAAAACAAGAGGCCTTTGAAAATTTCTTAGATTCATATCAACATGACAATCATACATGAAGTTCTGTCTAACAAGTTATCAAACTACTTCACTGAATTCCTACCTTAAATTCATCCTTTTTGATAACGCCTTGCTGAACGTGCTGACGGATTTCATGCAAAACTGTTAACATGGCAATGTTGGTTTTTCCTGCCCCGGTAGGTGCGCATATTAGCATATTCTCATTTGTGTTGTAGGCAGTTTCAAAAACAATGGACTGGATTCGGTTTAATTGTTTCATGCTTTTGAAAGCAAGTTGTCCAATCTACAAGGAACATTCAGAAAGAGAAAGAAAAGAAAGCATTCCAATTAAAGAATGAATAAAATAGTTACTGCTGGGCAAAAATACCATAACAAGATAGTAGCAAATATCTCTGAATAACAAAATCGATTATCATTTATTGACCAAGCATTGAACAACATTTATTTTTATTGTGAGGCATGGGAACTTTCAATTCAATCTGACATTTCAAAATATTTCTTCAGCTTTTCTTGTTGGAAGAACATTCATAGGTCCCATTCATCTCTTGTATTTTACTTTCTTAATTCATTTCTATGCCATCATCCTCACTTACATTAAATGCCTAACAATTATCTAATTTGTCTTAAAGCTTTTTGCTCTTCATATTCAATTCAGTTGCTATTACCTGCTTTTTTATTATATGTATATACACACACATGCACACAAACATTATACTTCACTCCTCTGTCAGCATTTGTGGAACAAACACAAAATACTGGAGCAAACCCCAACTTGTGCTCAGTGTCTACTAAAATAATGATAGAAAGAGCAAGGATTTTGATCCCTTTTCCCTCCTGGGCCCCCTGAAAGTTTAATTCATTGAATACATTCTGAAATAACTCTAGATTCCATGTTTGTGTATGTGTGTGTGTGCACGCGCGCGCACACACACATGCATGCATGCACACACAGAGAGACAGTCCTTGAGTTATAACCACAACTAGGATCGGAATATCAGTTGTTGAGTGAAACAGACATTAAGTGGGACATCACAGGATTGCTTTGCTCAATAACCACAATCCTGGCACTCCCAGTTGTGGTCGTTCAACAATCTTACAGGTTGTTAAGCAGATGGGAGGCCCAAGTAAGGACCCATTCTCAGTGTGCTTCGGAAGCCTCATTCTCCAAATTGTGTGAGAATTGTGGAACGGCCTGAGGCAGCTTTGACAGTCTGGTGTGACCATGCCTTATTTCAGAGAGGCTGTGCAGATCTCTCAGCAGCAGGAGAAAAATATCTGAAAGTGAATGGTGTGCGGCAGAGTCTAGGACAGTGGTTCTCAACCTGTGGGTCGGGACCCCATTTGGGGTCGATCGACCATTTCACGGGGGTCGCCAAGCAAGGCTGTCCGCCATTTTTTTTGTCCGCCATTTTTCCCCCTTTTCCGGCGGGTGCCTTACCTCCCTTGGGCTGGGCCAGCTGGTGGTCGGCCTGCTCCGTCTCTGCCGCTTGCCAGCTACGCCTCGGCC
>NW_015386951.1:335532-339186 GCF_001527695.2 Protobothrops mucrosquamatus
AGCCATGTCTTGAGGGCGCGGCGGAAAGTAAGGAGATCCGGAATAATCCGGATCTCGGGGGGTAGTTCGTTCCAGAGGGCAGGGGCACCCACAGAGAAGGCCCTCCCCCTGGGGGTCGCCAGCCGACATTGCTTGGCCGACGGCACCCTGAGGAGACCCACTCTGTGGGAGCGTACCGGTCTATGGGAGGGAATCTGTGCCTAACAATTATCTAATTTGTCTTAAAGCTTTTTGCTCTTCATATTCAATTCAGTTGCTATTACCTGCTTTTTTATTATATGTATACACACACACATGCACACAAACATTATACTTCACTCCTCTGTCAGCATTTGTGGAATAAACACAAAATACTGGAGCAAACCCCAACTTGTGCTCAGTGTCTACTAAAATAATGATAGAAAGAGCAAGGATTTTGATTCCTTTTCCCTCCTGGGCCCCCTGAAAGTTTAATTCATTGGGTACATTCTGAAATAACTCTAGATTCCATGCTTGTGTATGTGTGTGTGTGCACGCGCACACACACACATGCATGCATGCACACACAGAGAGACAGTCCTTGAGTTATAACCACAACTAGGATCGGAATATCAGTTGTTGAGTGAAACAGACATTAAGTGAGACATCACAGGATTGCTTTGCTCAATAACCACAATCCTGGCACTCCCAGTTGTGGTCGTTCAACAATCTTGCAGGTTGTTAAGCAGATGGGAGTCCCAAGTAAGGACCCATTCTCAGTGTGCTTCGGAAGCCTCATTCTCCAAATTGTGTGAGAATTGTGGAACGGCCTGAGGCAGCTTTGACAGTCTGGTGTGACCATGCATTATTTCAGAGAGGCTGTGCAGATCTCTCAGCAGCAGGAGAAAAATATCTGAAAGTGAATGGTGTGCGGCAGAGTCTAGGAAATGCTTGGTGACAGGAGAAATCGGGCCATGGAGAATAGCACGAAGTAGCATTTCTCAAAGTGGTGGTGCTAGGGCTGGCCCTGGGCCTCTACTTCAGGCACAGCTCCAGTGCTGAGACAGAGAACTGCTATGTTAGGTGGCCTAGATTGGAGAGGCGAGATATGCAGATGGGGGGGAGTGGCAATGCCATTGTGGTCAAAAGTCTGCCAATCGTCTGAATTTTTATCACGTAACACTGGGGGTGCCGCAATGGCTATAACTATGGGTACAGGTTGTAAGTCCCTTTGTTCAGTGTCTTTGTAAGTTCGAACAGTTGCTGAACAAACGGTCATAAGCCAAGGGCCACTCATATACCCACTGCACATCATTTACTTTTTTATAAAGCTTTTAACATTTTTCATCATAATTTTTGCAAATTGCAGAAACTAGCACCAGGCCTCTGAATTTTTGTATTTCTTACAAGAGAAGAAAAAGAAATTGAACAATGGAAAATAGACATATTTCAAATTGCCTTATTAAAAAGCAGTGCCCAAAAGCTTATTTCAGAAATACCATCTGTCAGTATGAAACTCTGTCTGGAGTTTAACTTTGGGTAGCCAGTGAAATGCAGTAATTAAATGTCACAGGGCCTAGGAGACCATAATTCAAAATCCCTATCATGAATCTTCTGGTTTATCATATATATCATATATCTCTCGACTTATTCCATCGTATATGAAAAAAGAAATGCAGTTGTATGTTTCTCATACATTATGTGCAATTAAAAAGGCAGATAAAAATATCCAATAGCTAACAATATCCACACAGTATGAAACCATTTTAAGTTTATTTTTTTAAAAATGCTATTTTTAAAAAATATTAAATAATAACAAAACCACATAATATACTAAATAAAACCATAATTATACCAAAAAAATCCTTAAAGAAAAAAATAATGGAAGCCAAGAACGAAAAGATAAACTTAAAAAACCAAATTAACTAGATGGAAAAACCCTAATTCTGAATTCTGTATCTGAAAGAGAATTTGAGTATGCATCAGCTGTACTGAAATCAAATGCTAGTTCAATGCATTATACTGGAGTTATGGTTTTTGTAGATTTAAATTAATTTAATAACCTATTAAATCACTGGATAACCATTGGCCTAATAAGACTTGCACTTAAAACTACTTTGAGAGACATTAATATTACCTAATCGATACCCAAGAGAACATAACTACTTGCTTCATTTGATTCTAGCATCCATAGAACATATTGACAAAAAGAAATCTTGACTAGTGAACAGTTAGATTTCTAGATCATGACAAGGCTTGGAAAAAGCTAATTAACCACCCTCCAGCTAATCATATGAACACAGCCAACATGTCAGGCTTTGTTATGCTAAATGAAACAGCCCTGCTGCTTGTGTTGCAAAAACAGTGATGTATTTCAATCTTTTCCCTATGCCACAATTACTAGCAACAACTGTGTATGGAAAACCTGGGGCATAAAACAACAGAAATGATAAATTGAAACACAAACATAAAAACAGAAAGCAAAAGCATATTGGGTTAGTTTTAAACCTATTTAAAATCTATCCACCTCCTTTCTGAGAAGTTACACCAGCTTGCCTTCCTCCTGCCCTTCATTTACTTCAGTTGTAGGACAAACTTCATTCTATTTTTTAGAAGAAAAACACATAGGGGACAAGTGCAGGTGAAGCTCATGAGATCCAGAAGGGAAAGGCGATCAACATGATATCCTCCCAATCATTTGCAATACAAAGACCCTGAACCCCAGAGCCAACAGGGGAATTGAAGTTTAGAGTATTCAGAGGGCAACAGGTTGTGTCATCCTGCTGTAAGGTCTCAGGTCACATTCTCAATAAAAAGGGAAGAAAGGAAAATACCTTTATAGCATCTGTGACACAAGTGAGCATGTTGCTATCACACTGTCTTTTCTGAAAGAAAGACAGACAGCTCAAAGCGCTTCTCAACTCTAGTGGGGACCAGATCACTGCACAACTGGAGCTCATCCAAGGAAAGGGGAAGGCAGGTCACTACTACATCTCAAAGACAGATGCATAATTCCATTAAGATGGAAAAGTTGTAGCCAACTGAACTTAAATATACTTCCCCATTTGATCTAAGCACATGTAAGGCCAAAAGTCTGATTTTTAGACAGACACTGAAACAGTGGCATTTCTCCCACACTTACAATCTTTAATTTTAAAGTGCTTTTTGTGGTATTATACTTCCTATGTTTTATCTGCCTATTGAATGCAAAATTAAAAACTGTGTTGCTGTAAATAAAGTATAATTATATGAGACAGAGGCAATCGGGAAAAATAACTCACAGTAAGAGTAATATGCATGATATATCTTACAGAGAGGTCATAACACTTTGGTCTCCAAGAAAATGTAGTAGCAAGATGTTATTTCAATATTCTTGTTTTATCATCCAATCTAGTACATTCAGCTACTTTCTCCAATCCCAGAAGAGTTTCTCATATATCTAGACACATTTCAGTGTGCTAATTTAAACCTCTGCAGCAGAGTAGGAAACTTGAGGCCTTCCAAATGTTGCCAAACTATCATTCCCAATAAACCCAGCCAGCATACTCAATAGTGGGAGATGCTGCTATACTTTTGGAAAATCTGGATAGTTGCAAGTTCCTTTTCCTTAATATAGATCAGAAGTCCCCAACCACCGGTCCGTGGACCAGTACCGGGCCACAGCATGCCAGCAACCGAGCCTCACAAACAAGCAAA
>NW_015386951.1:339666-350013 GCF_001527695.2 Protobothrops mucrosquamatus
CTGTATATTTAAAAAAAAAAACCAGATTTGTGCATTTATAAAACATGAAGCCGCTTTAGCAGATAGTAGCTTCCTTGGTATTCCCCATTTGTTCCCAGCATATACTTTATAGTTCACAATAACAAATAGGCAAATAAGGAAGACAATAAATGGAATAATGAGATTCACCACAGCAATGATCAGATGTGTCGGTGATACTTGGTCAGCTACCTTCCACTCAGTTCTGGAAGCCTTGCTGCAGAAGGTAGGTTTTCTAGGAAAGAATGCAATTTCCCTATGTATGCTTTGAGTTCCTAGAAAACATAATTTCACAGCAACAGAAGCACAAAATTGTCAGAAAGTGCGCTCAACTGGTGTGTATTTATTGCGCAATAAAACTGTGGAGCACAAAGGCCCAGAGTAAGATTTCCTTCTCTACAGGCATTACTAATGGTATAACTTCCAGCTGTTTGTGCATGAGTCACGATTAAAGCCTTCAACAATCTTACCACTTTAGGGATATCCACACATACTGAATAATGATTTTTCAGAGTACATATTTAATTTGTCTGTTCTCCTATGATGGGAGATAAACCACCCTCTTCAAGGTTGGTGCTACAATATCTATTTAACAAAAAGGGGGCAGAACTGACAAAGACTATTTCAAAGGGTAATTATAGCTGTCAGAGGTAATAAACTTAACCCATCAAGGAGGAATGAGGCAACTGTGAATACAAAGAACATTATTCCAAGAATAAACATTAATGCCATGGGCTCTGTTTTAACACAGCTCGTTTTTCTCAAGTTCTTCACTTCATACAACAACTAGAGTAAAAGTTAATAACATATATGTTGTATAACTGTTAGAAGAATGTTATCCACCAACCTCTAGACTTTCATCCGAATCATATGAAATACAATCTCTATTGCCTGGGCACCACTTCATCACACAAAACATGTTCTTCAACATCATCCTTTTGAGGACACACTGAGCACTGGATTTTATTTATATACTCCATATAGCTCTAGCTACAGGGATCCCTGGCTCTAGAGTTGCCATCAGCCTATCAGAATTGTAGTCACAAAACTCTAAACAACATCAAACCTACATCACCCAATTTAACAGAGAGCCCAAATTGTTACATTTCTTGATAGATGTGTCAGATAGAACTAAGCTCCATCTTCAGAACACACTAAATTGTACTCCATAATTTTGACTTCATAATTTATTTGGAAATTTGGTAGAAGGAAGATAGCATAAAGACGCTGAAAGCAGTCACAGAAGGTTGAAACACTTTATGCAACAGAACCTGAAAAAGACAGACTTCAAGTTTAAGACCCGCAGAGATTTTCTAAAATAATCTACAATATGTCTCTTTAGCAATCCTGAGATTCTTTAAAGAAATCCTCTGGAATTTCAGGAAACCACTCTGGATTGTGTTATCTGAACAGATAGCATTTGGCCATTTGGGACACTTAAAATTGCAGGCTTTTTAAACATGAATACAGTGATACCTCGATACTCATCATTGTTTCCCGAAGGTGCGATGAGTACCAAAAATGACGAATATCAAACACTTTTTTCCCATAAGGAATAATGTAGTGAGTCACAAGGCAACCAACATTGACAAGTTCTAGTTTGTGCATTGACTACCAAACAAATGATGAGAACCAGGACATTTTTGTGTCAAAATGTGTTGAGTACCAAATTCGATGAATTTCAAAGCAGTTGAGCACCAAGTTACCACTGTATTACAATTAAATACTTCATATTCATATTAAAATATACATCTTAGGGAGAAAATCACACAGAACTCATGAACCTGAATATGCTTATTTTTTTTAAGTCAGCATATTTAGAAGAGACTGCTAGTTATTAATTATCAATATGATTTATTGTTTCCTCCCCATTTTCTTTTAGAACAGAATATTTAAACAAATGCATTCAGCAATCCACATATTTTAGTTTACTGATACTGTGTACAGTATGCTGTAACATTATATGTAAAACCAGTTAAGCCGGTGGGCAAAAGAATAAGTGTTTTATACATATTTGCTAATTGCATGCAGTTGGGCCTCAACAACTGAGTAGTTTTCCTTTTTTCATAGCAGCTGACATCCTTTGGAAGTATAATACAATATAGGTATGGCATTTCATACATTGCATAAATCTTTGTGATTTATTTGCTATATATATGCACGCACACACAATTTATTTATGTCACGTTATTGAAATGACAATTTCTCACAGTACAGCCAGGTATGATGTTGCTACTATACTATATCTAATCCAACATCCCCTCATGGACAAACAAATGCCTATGACAGTGATGGCAAACCTTTTAGAGACCGAGTGCCCAAACTGCAACTCAAAACCCACTTATGCATCGTCGAGTGCCGGGTGGGTGTTGCCCATTGGCTGGGCATGGCCAATTGGGTGGGTGTGGCCCATTGGCTGGGCATGGCTGCAGTGGTAACGGCAGACTGGGTGGGACTAAAAAGTTCAATCAATCAATTCCAACTTTGCAAGATCTTTTTTTTTCCTGCGAGAAGTTGAAATTGACTGAACTTTTTTATTTGCACATGGTGGTGAAGGCCTAAAGCGAAAAGGTTTTATAAAACCCAGCTGAAGGCCTAGGACTGGGGCAATGGCGTGTGTGCCCACAGAGAGGGCTCTGAGTGCCGCCTCTGGCACCCGTGCCATAGGTTCGCCACCACTGGCCTATGACAAGATTATAAGAATAATTACAACAAGACTAATGGTGCTCTGCTGCCGATGGTTTTTCAACAGTTGGTATCCAAAGGAAAATGCAACTAATTTTTACAGCCTTGTATTTCATGAATTTGCCTCTCTGTTTTGGTCCAACAATACATCTTAGGGTTGGAAATGCCACATCTGAGCTATGCACAGTGATTGTTTTTATTTACCCTAATTCTCCCAATGTTCAGTTTGACAGAATGACTTCAGAGTTTCTCTTATTTTGTTATAGTATATATAGTTTTATATTCTTTTACCATGCCCTGTACTTATTTGCCTTTTTCTTAAGCTGTCATCAAATAATGTAATATTTCTTCTCCTCACCCTTTAGACCAGGAGTAGGCAACCTTGGCTCTTTTTTGACTCGTGGACTTCAACTCCCAGAATTCCTGAGCCAGCCATGGTTGCCTATCCCCTGCCTACCATCCTGGCTTCCTTAGAATTCATCCTTTCCAGTTTTAAAACTGTACAATCTCTTTCAAGTAAGGTCCCCATCACATAAAGGGACTGTGATATTTTTAATTTTTGATTTTGATTTTGAACTCTTGTTTTAAGAATTTCAAGTCTACCTTTTGCACAGCATCCTCAGTATCAGTCGATGTTTTGATCAAAATGCACACTTGAGACTTGTACTTCTCAAGCTCCACAGTTGCACCAAGTTGCGCTGAAAGGCAATTTATTTTCTTCCCCAGGCCTTATGTTTTATTTTTCTAGTAATGCAAGCTTTTCAAACTAGAGAAATTTATTTATTTACAAATTATTATAAAGTTTTAGAAATTTTGTTCTTATAAGTTCTATATTTATTTGGTGGAAGGTCAAAAATAATTCATTATAACCAATTTGCGTTTGGGGTAGGAAGCAAATAGTATAAATAGTATGTAATCTGTATTATATGCTCTTCTAATAGAATGGAAGGTGGCATTCTGATAGCTCCCGAAATGCCAAAATAATGCTATAATTTCTTCTGCAACCTGCTGAATAGCAGAACAGAATTATGGCTGGTCATTTTTTGCATGTGCAAAAAACCCTCATTTGAGCCTAGTTTGGCTAAAAGCTTTTAGAGAAGTTGCATTTCTAATTTCTTCCATTCCAAAAGCACATTTCCAGATATCACAGCATTTAGGTGAGCTGGCTGAAGGCACCTTTTTCCTAATTATCATCTATAAATTTGTAGGACACATAATATGTATTCTGTTAATGCCTAACACTGACAAAAAGAGGGCACTGCTTTATTTTTACTCAGAGCAGATTTTTAATATATAAAACTCAAAATAATTATCTGCTTTTGTAACTTTCACTATGTATGCCATTTTGTCACAAAAGTTTAACTCTAGTTAATAACAGTATTCAAATTTTAGTTGTCACTTGGTAATTATATGGAAAAAGACAGACTGAATTTCCTGAAGTAGAAATTACACAACACTCGCACTTAGAAATCATGAACTTAATTTCACAAGATACAGCCATTTTTCTTCAACTGAATGAAAAAGAAGTATTCATCTTTTAAATTCCAGGAAATTTATTGAAATACGTTTGTAAAGACAGCGTCATATAGATGTCATCCATAGCTCTTCATAACAGAAAAGACTCTGTTATTCTGTTTCTACTTTGTCCTATCACTTTCTTTTTCAAAGTATATGGCTCTGAATTCAAAACAATCCTGCCAATATTAGAGATTACCTGTTTTGAATTATGCCCAGATCTTTAATTACTTCCTGGAATTTTCATCCAGGTTCACTGCCCTAAAGACTTTCATAACTTACAATCACTGATACCCCCTCCCCCAACCAGGTCTAAAAAACATGAAAAAAAGGATGAAAAAGTACGAGGATAAAATATACATTGGCACCAATCTTTAAAATGAGCAGCTGGATACAGATCGGGGAGAAGGAAGCAAAGGATGGAACTGATCTTTCTGTAGAGCTGGAAATGGCCAGAAAATTAAATATTTAGACTGATTTTTCAGTTGCCGACAAAATTCCTATTCCAGGGATTTCTCCACAAAATCATGGCTTAGGAACATTGTTTCAAGCACCTTCACTGAGACAAGAAATTCCAAAGGTATATGAGAGGTTCTGTATTTATTATTCCTAGACTGTTTTATAAACCGATGAGCCACAATATCTGACAAAATGAAAAGGTTCTAAATAAAGTTTAGTGATACCTTTTTTTGTGGTGTTTTATATCAACGTGGGAGGAAAAGTCTTATTTGGCTGAATAAATCACGCAGTGCACCTTTTGTGTCTAACCGACATACAGATAAAAGGGTTGATTAAAATCAATAATTTAAATTGGGTCTTTCTGCTTGGTAATTAATATCATGGCAAAAATCAATGTAGATGATTTCCAGTCCCCAGATTCTATCAGCAAGGACCACTTCACTGGTTTTATAATTGATGCTTTCTTAAGTAAAAGGCACAAGGAAATTCTCTATAATCACCAGTACTGATATTTCTTATTTCCTACACTAGATTTGCTCAAGAGAATCCGCCCCCATATAATTCCTATATACCAGGGGTGTCAAACTGGCGGCCTGCGGGCCAGAGATGTCACGCACAGGCCATACCCACCCCGGCTCTGCAACGGCAAGTCACGATATGTCATGTGACTCAATCGAGTTTGACATTCATGCTATATACATTAGTGGCAGATGGCTGCTGTAAGGTGCACTGCCTTAAGAACCTGGACTATCTTCTCTACTGCTCTGCCCGAATACGCACCATAATTAGGAGTCATTCAGCAGATCACGTTGCTCAACTGTATTGTTCCAGAAATTTGTTTGCTTTTGTGCTTATTATGATATGCAAATGTATCCATTATGATGTAGTATTCGGTGAAAGCTAGGCCACAATGGCTTGTTCAATAAACCATGTTTTTAAACATCTTCTCACCATGGGGTATGTGAATGCAGCTATTGGCAGATCCAGTACTTAAAACATTAGGTTTGTGTCCGATACAGAAAGGAATTTTTTTTAATCTATTTTGAAAGTAATTCATGTTGAGACTGTCCTCAACAGAGTTGCAACTTTAGAAATTTGTGAATACTCTATGGCAAATATGCCACTATGCTGTTCTTTCTTTTGCTGATTGTATTTAGAACATTAAAATATTATATTGATAGAAATTATGCTTCCTCTGCCTTTATTTAATGTTTATTTGATAGGATGTTTATACAATTTTGTTCCTAACATATATTTCAAGCATTTTTCTGATACTGAGATTATTTATGCAATAATGTTCTAATCTATGCATTTGTGCTACACATTTTGCTGAATAAGTACGATAAATGGGATAAAAGGAGTGTGTGCGGTACTTATTCATAGGATAAATATATAAAGCTACCCATAGGCAGAGTGCATGCTATACAAAGGCACCAATATACTGCTAGGATATGATGAGAGCTCTATACCCACTCATCTGAAAAACATCAAGCTGAAAAAAAGTATCCTTAGCATTAGTTATAAAAAGTATTGTCATCACATTTAAAATAGTCTAATGTTTGGTTAATATTTTCAAAGACCTTTTCCAAATAGAAAAGAGCTAAAATTAGAATCTTAGCATATTATTCCCCACAATCCTGTCTGGTACGATCTATCATCAAATTTGGAACACATCTGACAACTCTACTACGTAAGAAATTGGGACCTAAGATATATTACTTTAATGTCAGTTTACAGTGCAACCGCTGAATTAAAAATAAAATCAAATCAAGCACCATACAGCTTGAAAGTACTGCATAAGCATTTTGAATATTTTTAAGGCTGTTTGATCCAAGGAAACAAGGTTTCAAAAAATTAGCATGCATATTTCCTAGGACATTTTATTTTAAAAAAATAAATATAAATATTAAGAAAAAGCAACAGGGACTGCTGGGATTTCCATCACTAAGTGATGCAGTAATGAAGCATGACATTATATGACAGCATCACTTAGTGACAACAATCCCCGTAGTGCCTATTACCACCAAGCAACGCAAAGGTTTTGTGTTGTTAAGCGAGTAACATGTGAGTCGTAAGGTAAATGGTTGCTGTCAGATGGAGGGGTGTGTGCAGGTGGCTGTGAGGTGCGAGCATATCAGGCTGGGAAAGATGGCTGCCAGGAGGGGAGGCTGCAAGCAACTGACTAAAATGACTTGCGACTTTCCCTGCTGCCTTCCTCATTGATTTTGCTTGTGGGAAACTGGCTGCAAATGGCGATCATGTGTCCACAGGATGCTGCAATTGTCATAAATGCGAGTCAATTGCCAAGCTCCCAGATTGTGATCACTTTATCTGAAATGGTATAGGGTTTCCTGCTTGGGCAGGGGGTTAGACTAGGTTCCTTCCAATTCTGTTATTCTGTTATTGGACCAGGATGATACTGGGATGGCTGAACGTCAAAGACTAGTCATAACTACCACTTATTTAGCACCATCATAATTTCGCACATGGAATGAATGGTCATTAAAATGAAAGTACCTGTTTCTAAGAATATAGGACAGGTGAAGGTCTTCAGCAAAAAAGAAACAAATCTCTGTGTTATTTCCAACACTGAAAAGGTCACACATGACCTCTTCAACCCCACTCCAAGGCACGAAAGGGAATTTATATATATTCTTTCTTAGTGTAATTGCAGTGTGACAAGCAGTACAGAGAATAAAATTCAGAAGTACACATAGGAGCTTGCAGTCTCAATGTTGTCACTTTTGGCTTACAAACCATTTGTATATTTCAATCCTATATTTGCCATCTTGGATATGACATATCTACAACATATGTTATTTCTAAGCAATTTATAATATTTACAATTTACAAAAAATCTTTACATTAAAAATTATGTATACATGATTAAAGAAATTTAATCATTCAATATTCAAATAACTTGAATAAGAATAATAACAATAATTTTACTTTATCTCCATAATATTGTTTCAATATTTATATTATAGATCAATAAAAGGCTGAAGCTTCTACAGAAGCTTCAGAACAGAAATTAAGAATTTCTTCTTACCTCATCTAAATCCTTTATATAAACTGGCTTTTCCACTAAACCTATTGGCATTGATTCACTGTGAGGTATTTTTACTTCTTCATACATTTTATTATTTTCTCTCTCAATAGCTTCTGGCAAAAACATCTGTAAAAATTAAAAAGAAGAAAGGGAAAGGGAAGAACAGTTTAAAGTAATGAGTTGGACATAGAACAATTTCATCTCAGTTAGCAGTAGCAAACTACAGCTAACTAAACAGTTAGCAAATTAAGTATCAATTAAAATATTCTCTAAAACAAGCAAAAGTTTCCAAAAATGGAAAAGCAAATCTTTGGAAGTCTATTAAAATTAATTCACTCCATTTAATAATTCTGGTGTGCTAGATGTTTCCCAATTCTACAGTGACTGTAAAAAAAAATGTTGCTTCTTAAAAAAAGAGAGAAATCAGAAAATGGTTTCGGAATACAGTAATGAATGCATGTCATTATATCTTCCATTTATTGAAACTAGAGCTGAGTTCCTGCCTGCTTGTAAATTTGACTATTTAAGATGGTCTTTCCACTATCTGCTCAGGAGTGTGAAAATTCATGGCAAGCAGCCAAGAAAATAATGAGCTTGTTTGCAGGGGGATTAAAAAAAAACCCATATGGTTCCCTTTCTATGGCACACAAATTTAACATACTATTGTAGATTATAGATCCCTTTTAAGACTAGCCTTCCTCTATGTAAGCCAGAGTCTGTAACTCCCAGAAAGGGCATGACAGCAGGGAATTTCAAGTCTTAAAAGTTCTAACACATCTGGAAGAACACTAGTGGCAGAAATCTGTACCATTATGTTATCCAGTGAAATACATTTTGGTAACAATAAGGCTGCATGCTTTTTGCTGTTTACTTCAACAGCAAAATTACTTGACCATATGCTCAGAGAGGGCATATGGTCAACCAATAATTTCAACTATGCAGCTGCAAGATTATTTAAGTACAAAGGATCAGAAGGACTGGCAAAGTGTAAGAATACTTCTACAAAGCTTTTGGATAAAATGAGTCTACTTTCTTGTCCTTCTCCTTCTTTTATTGAATATATTTTTTTCTTGTCGTTCATACTGCTTCATAATAAAGAAACATCTGCCCCAAAGAGTAAAATGAAGTGTACAAACCAGCTTCCAAACTTAATTCAATTAATTATAATCAGCATTATAACACAGGTAGATATTACACCATGATTAAAGCAAATGTGAAGGGTTAGATAAACATCACGCAGAAGAAAGAAAAGGAAAAATGTGGTAAATATAGGACAGTTTCAATATGTTCCCGATGTTCTAATTACGATGAAACAATCAGGTATTCTGGTTTGCTTTACCATCTGGTTATGACTTCTTTAGATTTCTAATTAATATACAACACAATAGAAAATTCTGAATCTATAGCCCAGAGATTTGTAACAAATGAATAAATTCATTTTTCCATTGTTCCAGCTGAGAATAACTAACCTTCTGTAACTTGAGAGCCATTAGGAACAATACGGTTCTATTCAAGAGCAGATCTAATTTATAACTTCAAGTAACATCTTTCACCCCTTGGGTGGTCCACTAATATATGTTCTTGCCAATAAAAGGATTTCAATATTTCAAGGAAAAAACAGCTGAATATAGCAAAAGTCTTCCAAGCCCCCAAACCATTTCATGAAATTAATGGGAATGAATTCTTATAAATAACTTTAGGGCCAAGTGATTGACATTTCTCACCGTACGAAAATATGCAGGTTTCTATCAAGGGGCGGGGGTAAACAGTGGGAACAAAAATTACCTCTTCCAAATAAGAAAATACCATTCTAAACTATTTTAAGGAAGCTCACTCAAATTCATTACTCAGAAGGAAACTTTAAAAGCATACCTTTGATCCCCCAATAAAAGCTGATGTTGTCCTAGCTTCAGCTTGTGAGTCATAAACATGCGGGTAATGAATTTTGTCAAATTCCATGTCTCGTTGTCTGCATAAAACTGGCATTGTGCGAGCGTTCAAAAGTGCTTGTTCTCTGTAACCACAAAAGGAAAACCAGTGGCAATCAAAACTGATAGGAACTCAATGCAGAATGCAGTGATGCCGTGGAAATGATTACAAATACTAAGCAAATTCAACATTAGAGGGTTAGAGAGCTTCATATTGGACATCAGAGTGGTGTTGCATTTCAAATGTTCTTTGAGCAAAGACGTCTGCACACGTTAACATCATTCACGATGGCCTCTTTTTGGGAAGTAGAAACGGGGCGTTGTCTTACCTGAACGCCGTTTCTCAGCACGGAGATGGATAATCCACGATGGGTTAACTTAATCCTCCTGCCCAATCAGATCAAGTCAGCCAAACTTGCCACGCCTGTCCTGGGCCTATCCTTTCCCAGTTTTTGACGAGGACGCAGCACTGGCTGACAGCAAGACGTGTTGGTTCACAGGCTAACCCCTGGCCTAAGGACCCATTTGGGTGGGGGTGGATTATCCATCTCCGTGCTGAGAAACGGCGTTCAGGTAAGACAACGCCCCTTCTACAGCACTGGAGATGGATAATCCACGATGGGACGTACCAAAGCCCACTGTCCCTACGGGAGGGAACCGGGCAAGTTTGGAATTGTGTCGTGAGGCACCACT